>NW_027212557.1:655000-667500 GCF_947461875.1 Haliaeetus albicilla
CCCTGCCGCCCGCGGCACGCCTCGGGGGCCCACCCGGGCAGGTGCAGCCCACACTCGCCTTCTTTCCCCGTTTCCTTGGCTCAGCCGCCCCACCGCCCAGCGCTGCTCGCGGCCGGCACCTGCGGGTACCCGGACCGAGGCCAGCACCGGCGCCTCGCGTGTTTCAGGACACCTGAGGGCTCGCGGGGCCACGCGGCCGTCACACAGCCCGATTCAGTAAAGAAGCCCGAGGAACCCCGCTGAGCAGGGGAGGACGACACTGCCGCCATCGCAGCCCCCTTCGCTCGGAGGGGTGGAGGACAACACTTCGCATGCAACGGGAAGCGAATTGGAAAGGAGACCACCCTGCCTGAACACCGGACACTGCCGTGACTCCCTATTACGGGGAGCACAGAAGAGCCGGCCCGCCGAGGGCCCTCTCCGACGCGACCCGAACGGCCTCATCGATCAGTGAGGAAAGGGAAAAGGGGAAGGAGCGGAGGCCCCACGGCCACGAGTCCTGGGACAGCGACGGCCACTCACACCCGTCGCCACCCGGGGGCGGACGGCAGGTGCGGAGGCTCTGCGTGCGAGTGAGAGGGCAACGTCTGCGGAGAGGTGCAACGCCGGCCTGAACACCGGCAGAGCCGGCCCGCCGGGAAGCCCCTCCGACGCGCCCTAAACGCCTCATCGATCAGTAAGGGAAGGGAAAGAAGGAAGGAGCGGAGGCCCCACGGCCACGGGTCCTGGGACAGCGACGGCCACTCGCACCCGTCACCACCCGTGGGTGGATGGCAGGTGCGGGGGCTCTGCGTGCGAGTGAGGGCAACGCCTGCGAGAGGTGCTCCAACGGCCTGAACACCGGCAGAGCCGGCCCGCCGTGGAGGCTCTCCGACGCACCCGAGGACGCCTCAGCGGGCGCTGCCTGTGGGTCTGGATCAGTCAAATCGGGGAGGGGCGGGTGCCACGGGCCACCCGGCTCCAGACAGCGATTCCCTTGAGGGAGGTCAACGGAACTGGGGGAAGGCCACGGCAGGCTCAACTCCCCCAGCTCTTCCAGCGTTCGAGTGCCGGCAACCACCACCGGCTGCCGGTCTTTGCCCGCCCCACAGGCAACCGCTTGCCATCGCGGGGGGGGTTGGAAAAAGGAAACGCGCCTGGACCCATGCCACACACGGGTGTTCGGGGCCGGGGAATGCCACAGAAGCTAGACAACCCCAGCCGCCTGCGTTCGGCTTAGCCAGCCACCAGGTACGGCCGCAATTTTCTTCCCGCTTTGCGGGCTCCAGCTTATGGCCAGAGAAAACGCGAAGAGGTGCCGCCACCTCTAACCCGGTACAGCGCTGCAGACCTTTCCACCGAGCCCTCCTGCAACCAGGCAAGCCGGGGCAGGCCGGACACCACAGGCCGCCCACTCATGGCTCATGCCGGCAAAAACAGGACGAGGCGCTGCGGCCTCTCGCCTGTGCCATCATCGGGCCCTCGGGGGCTGGGGGAAGCTGCGGCACATGCACGAGAACCCCCCAGCCGTCTGCATCCGGCTGCCGGCCACGGGACCGGCTGCCGCTTGCGCTCTGCCCAATACGTGCATGGGCTCTGGCTTAAGACCAGAGAAAACGCGATGAGGTGCCGCCACCTCTAACCCGGTACAGCACTGCAGACCTTTCCACCGAGCCCTCCTGCAACCAGGCAAGCCGGGGCAGGCCGGACACCACAGGCCGCCCACTCATGGCTCATGCCGGCAAAAACAGGACGAGGCGCTGCGGCCTCTCGCCTGTGCCATCATCGGGCCCTCGGGGGCTGGGGGAAGCTGCGGCACGCACGAGACCCCCCAGCCGTCTGCATCCAGCTGCCGCTCTGCGCGCTCCAGCTTAAGGCCAGAGAAAAAAGGACGAGGTGCCGCCACCTCGCCCGCCCATCACCAGGCCCTCAGGAGCCGGCGGCGGCCGCGGCGGGCTGGACGCTCACGGGCAGCTGCCCTCGCATATCCCAGCGCTCACCTTTGCCATCATCGGGCCCTCCGGGGCCGGGGGAAAGCCGAGGCAGGCTCGACTCCGCCCGGTCTTCCAGCGTTCGAGTGCCGGTGGCCACCACCGGCCACCGGGCTTTGCCCTGCGGAATCCACCTTTGCACCTCTCGCACCACTCGGTCAACAGCCACCGCAGCCTGCCAGACCCTCGCAGGCACCCGGCTGGCTTACTCGAAAAACACCGGGAGACAAACAGGCCGAACGGAGAAACAACGAGCCGAACCACCAGGGAAACCACCACCACAACGGCCGCCCAGCGCCCCACTTCGCCGGCTGAGCCGTAGGCCTTGCAGCCGCTCACTAGCGCTGCTCCGTGCACCAGTCACCACCAGCTCCTATAGTACGGAGGATCACGTCCCCGCCCCCGGCCGGCTCCAAGAGTGCGGTCCCTGCCCACCGGGGAGACCTGCCAATGAGACCGACTTTTACGATGACGTAACTGGAGGCAGCGAAAAACAGCGACCCCTTCGCCAGCTCCGAGAAAGTGGTGGGGCTATCAGGTCTACCTCACAGCCCCCGAAATGCGACTAAGTCCCGCCGGAGCCGGGTAGACCTGACAGCCCTTTTCACCGGCCGCTCCGGCGGCGACACCCCGCGTCCTCCGGGCGCCGCCGGCGGCCGCGCCGGCCTCCGGAGCCGGGTAGACCTGGCGGCCGGCCGCGGAGCCGGGTAGACCTGGCGGCCGGCCGCGGAGCCGGGTAGACCTGGCGGCCCTTTTCACCGGCCGCTCCGGCGGCGACACCCCGCGTCCTCCGGGCGCCGCCGGCGGCCGCGCCGGCCTCCGGAGCCGGGTAGACCTGGCGGCCGGCCGCGGAGCCGGGTAGACCTGGCGGCCCTTTTCACCGGCCGCTCCGGCGGCGACACCCCGCGTCCTCCGGGCGCCGCCGGCGGCCGCGCCGGCCTCCGGAGCCGGGTAGACCTGGCGGCCGGCCGCGGAGCCGGGTAGACCTGGCGGCCCTTTTCACCGGCCGCTCCGGCGGCGACACCCCGCGTCCTCCGGGTGCCGCCGGCGGCCGCGCCGGCCTCCGGAGCCGGGTAGACCTGGCGGCCGGCCGCGGAGCCGGGTAGACCTGGCGGCCCTTTTCACCGGCCGCTCCGGCGGCGACACCCCGCGTCCTCCGGGCGCCGCCGGCGGCCGCGCCGGCCTCCGGAGCCGGGTAGACCTGGCGGCCGGCCGCGGAGCCGGGTAGACCTGGCGGCCCTTTTCACCGGCCGCTCCGGCGGCGACACCCCGCGTCCTCCGGGCGCCGCCGGCGGCCGCGCCGGCCTCCGGAGCCGGGTAGACCTGGCGGCCGGCCGCGGAGCCGGGTAGACCTGGCGGCCCTTTTCACCGGCCGCTCCGGCGGCGACACCCCGCGTCCTCCGGGCGCCGCCGGCGGCCGCGCCGGCCTCCGGAGCCGGGTAGACCTGGCGGCCGGCCGCGGAGCCGGGTAGACCTGGCGGCCCTTTTCACCGGCCGCTCCGGCGGCGACACCCCGCGTCCTCCGGGTGCCGCCGGCGGCCGCGCCGGCCTCCGGAGCCGGGTAGACCTGGCGGCCGGCCGCGGAGCCGGGTAGACCTGGCGGCCCTTTTCACCGGCCGCTCCGGCGGCGACACCCCGCGTCCTCCGGGCGCCGCCGGCGGCCGCGCCGGCCTCCGGAGCCGGGTAGACCTGGCGGCCGGCCGCGGAGCCGGGTAGACCTGGCGGCCCTTTTCACCGGCCGCTCCGGCGGCGACACCCCGCGTCCTCCGGGCGCCGCCGGCGGCCGCGCCGGCCTCCGGAGCCGGGTAGACCTGGCGGCCCTTTTCACCGGCCGCTCCGGCGGCGACACCCCGCGTCCTCCGGGCGCCGCCGGCGGCCGCGCCGGCCTCCGGAGCCGGGTAGACCTGGCGGCCGGCCGCGGAGCCGGGTAGACCTGGCGGCCCTTTTCACCGGCCGCTCCGGCGGCGACACCCCGCGTCCTCCGGGCGCCGCCGGCGGCCGCGCCGGCCTCCGGAGCCGGGTAGACCTGGCGGCCGGCCGCGGAGCCGGGTAGACCTGGCGGCCGGCCGCGGAGCCGGGTAGACCTGGCGGCCCTTTTCACCGGCCGCTCCGGCGGCGACACCCCGCGTCCTCCGGGCGCCGCCGGCGGCCGCGCCGGCCTCCGGAGCCGGGTAGACCTGGCGGCCGGCCGCGGAGCCGGGTAGACCTGGCGGCCCTTTTCACCGGCCGCTCCGGCGGCGACACCCCGCGTCCTCCGGGCGCCGCCGGCGGCCGCGCCGGCCTCCGGAGCCGGGTAGACCTGGCGGCCGTTCGGTGCTCCTGGGGGGGGGGGGGGGGGAGGCAGGTGCGCCTGATTTTGTTTCGTTTTTTCCGTGTGTTTTTTTTTTTTTCTTTTTCTTTTGAGATTTGAGCTAAATCTGATAAAAGGGCCACCCCGTCCCGGTTTCTCCTGGACGGCATTTCTTTCCCCCTCCCCTTCCCACGTTTGAACCACTTCTATAACAAGGGAGCATGTTTAAACGTCCTGTCTGATGCAAGAGTTATTTCACCTTTATTGATTTCGGTAGGAAATACCAACACAATATTAACAAAAAACAGTTTTTCAAAGAATTTTTGTTTTCTGACCCCCTCCTTCCACCCTCGTCGTTCTCATGCACGTGCACGCACCTACTCCGACCCGGTGGCTGCCAGGCACTTGCCAGCTTCACCACACCAGCCAGCCCCCCCGCTCCGCCGACGCCGCCCCCTCCCTCCCCCCCATTCTCTCGGCG
The DNA here is from genome assembly GCF_947461875.1 of Haliaeetus albicilla. Lineage (NCBI taxonomy): Eukaryota > Metazoa > Chordata > Aves > Accipitriformes > Accipitridae > Haliaeetus > Haliaeetus albicilla. The sequence continues at coordinate 659,742 of NW_027212557.1, forward strand.
GGGGACCGGGCAGAGGCGGCAGCCCCCGGCACAAACTGCCCAGCTCCCCGGCGCGAGTTCGCTGTTCACTGGGTGCCTTCAGGACTGGTCGCCCCTTGCCAGGTTCAGGTTCGGGTCCACGGCGCTGCTGGGCGCTCGCCGACTTTTGGTTTTGTTTTTTGCGGTCTTGGAGGTTTTTTTTGGGGGTGGGGTGTTGTTTTTAATTCCCCCCCCCCCGCCTTTTTTTTTTTTTTTTTTTTTTGGCGTTTTACTTTTTTTGAATAAAATAAATACTTTAAAATACATGTCTGCGATCCTGCAGGCACCGCCACCTCCCCCCCCCCCCCCCCCCCCCCCCGCGACACACGCGCGCTCAGAGGCGCGCGCACACACATACGGAGAGCGACGCAGGCACACACAGATACAGGCACCCCTGCACGGCTGTGCTCCCCCTCCCTCCCCGCGCTGCAGTCCCGGACCTGCAGGCCAGTAGGTGCAGCCCCCCCCCCCCCGCCGCCCCCGGCCCCCCGGCCCCCACCCGATCGCAGACTCTCCGGCGCCCCGGAGACGGGGGGGGTGGGGGGATTGGGGGGCGGGTGTCTGGGTGGGGCGGTCTGCAGCCCGGCAACGGGGCCCCCGGCAACTGTGTTTTTTCCCGCCACGGCTAACGGTCTGCTGCTCAGTCGTGGCGGCAGCAGCGGAGGGGAAAGGAGGCTAGCAAAGAGGGGGGCGAGAGCGGCTGGCGAGCAAGGCGGGGAGCCTGGCGCAGAGGTAGGCTGGCGAGGGGGGATGGTGTGTCTTTTCGGAGAAGACTTCTGTTTGGATCGGTTGGACTTGTTTTTTTTTTTTTTTTTACTTCTGTCCCCCGTCCCTGTCCGTCCGTCCCGTCCCGTCCCGTCCCCCCCCCCCCCAGTCGTTTAGTTTTCCACCCGCGGAGGGGGCGGGCAGGAGTGCAGCAGGGCGAGTGCGTGGCTGACTGAGAAAGAAAGGCGGGAGCGGGGCCACGGGTGCGGCAGGATAGGGTACTCGGCAGCTGGGGTTTAGAGACGGCACGGCACCGGGTGGCTCCCCTCTGCCGCCCGGGCACGGAGCCGGCAGGGACGCCGCAGGGTCCTAAAGTCTCCCGCCGTCCATGCCCGGAGCGGCAAACCTGCTGGCGGGAGGGCGGGAGCGGGGCCACGGGTGCGGCAGGATAGGGTACTCGGCAGCTGGGGTCTAGAGACGGCACGGCACCGGGGGCTCCCCTCTGCCGCCCGGGCACGGAGCCGGCAGGGACGCCGCAGGGTCCTAAAGTCTCCCGCCTTCCATCCCCGGGGCGGCAAGCCTGGTGGCGGAAGGGGGGAGCAGGGCCAGCCAGGCTCGGCGCGAACTGCGTGGCGCGGGGCGGGGGGGGGGGGGTGTCGGCCCGGGGGCCTGTTTCGGAGGCGGGGGGGGGTGCGCGCGCGCACGCGTTTGAGCGCACGACTGTGAGCGGGGCAGCGGGTGGAGGGTTTGGGCTGAGGGGGCCGGTTGCGGGGGGGGGGGTCCGGGGGGGTGCGCGCATGTGTGTAGGCACGTGCGAGTGGGTGGGGTGGCGGGCGGGAGGCTTGGGGCGGGGACTCGTTTGGGGGGGGGGGGGCAGTGCGTGCGTGCGCGTGCACGCGTGAGCGCACGTGTGTGAGCGAGGCGGCGGGCGGGTGGTTCGGACCGGGCGGGGGGGGGGGGGGGGGGGCCTGTTCGGGAGCGCGCGAGCGCACGTGGGTGAGTGCGGCAGCGGGCGGAAGGTTCGGCCGGCGGCCCTGTTTGGGGGAGGGGGGGCGCGCGCGCGCGCGCGTCTAAGGGCGGGTGAGCGGCTGCAGCAGCAGGCGGTGGGCGTTTGGGCCGGGGGCCTGTTTTGGCGGGGTGCGGGCGCGCACGCAGATGGAAATGAGAAAGGTTTGTAACGGTGTGGCTAACGCCGCTTTCTCTGTTACAGCCCGGGTGGTCGGCCGCTTCGACGTCCGGCCTGCGCCCGTGCCTGCCTACGGGCGGTGCGCTCGGCTCCCGGTCGGACCCGTCCCTGGGAAAGCAGCAGCCGCGTGCCTCGGCCTGGGCAGAGACCTGGGCCTCCAGGGCCCCAGCCAGGGCTGCCGGAGAGGCGCGCCGCGCTTCTAACAGAGGGGCGTCAGCGGCTCCGTCGCCGGCGGGATGCGTTCGAGCGGTGAGGACGGTCCCAGCGGCCTTAGGTGGTGGTGGGGGGGCCCGCTCCTTCAGCGACGGGAGCGGGGGGAAACGGCCCCGGGGTGGGCCGGTCAGCCGGCACGGCGGCCACGCGAGCTCATCGTCTCCGAGGACGCTCGGCTAAGTCGGCCTTGGCCGCAGGGACCGCGTGTCAGGCAGCCGACTGACTTTCTGCAGAGGCCTGCGAGACCGCCGTCCCTCGGAGGCCGGCCGTGTCCTTGGAGAGGCTATCTCGGGATGGGGGCCCGTCCGGAGAAAACGCGGCGGGGTAGGGGGAAGGTGTGGGCAAAGGGAGCGTCCGGCTGATGGCTGACGGGCTGTGCTTTTCTCCCCTCCGGCCAGGTCTCGAGGAGACGGGGAAGGGGCTCTCCTCCCCCGCCCTCGGCCGAAAGCAGCTTTGCGCGACCCCGGTGCCAGGGAGGCCGGACCCCCGCGGAGGTAGCCCAGTGATGAGCCGCCGCCGCCGCCTCCGAGCCGGGAGGGACCCGATCAGGTACCGGGCACGACCGACGGGCGGGGAACGTGCGAGGGCCGCGCGACCCCTCGGCCGCCCGTCACGGCAGAGCCGGACTAACCGGGACGAACCGGCTTTTGCTCGAATGTCGGTGGATCGAGAAGAGGCCCTGCCCGGGAGCGACAGGGTGCAGGGCCACCACCCGCCAGGCTCTGCAGCCGCCCGCCCTCCTTCGGCGGGCGGGCCGGCCGGGCTCGCCACGGCAGACGGGACGGGACGGGACGGGACGGGACGGGGGCCGCCGCCACCTCTGCCCGGTCCGCGGCCCCTGACGGCGAGACAAAGAATTAAAAAAAGGCAAGGGGGGGTGGGGGTTGGGGGGTGGGGGCTGGGGAGGAAAGACCGAGAAAATAAATAGATAAGGAAATGGTAATACAAAAGGCACGGGGTGCGGGCGTTGCGCTTCCTAACACAGAACTCGTCTGGGACAGGGGCGGGTGGGCGGTCTGCAGGGAGGCCGGCGGGGCAGGGCCGGCTTAGGACAGAGATTAAGCTGTCGCTCCCCGCCAATTGTTGAGAGAACCTAACGTGCGCCGGCCCTACGGCTGAGGAACGTAGGGAAGGATTAACGAACCACGGGTGACTCAGGCGTGAATTAATAGTTTTCGACAGGGCGATACGGGCCGACTTCTGCCGGAATGAATTAACGTCCGCCGGGTCGAGCTCACGTTCGTAACGAACGACTCGGTCGAGAACGAGCGCCAGGCGAGGAACGGGAGCCGGCCTAGGGAAGGCGCGCGCGCGTCATCCTCGGTAATTGCTTAACAAGTAAGCATCGCTCGATCGCAAAGGGCGACAACGAGGTGAGTAAGACTGACTGACGCGGCGTAAGAGCTAATGAACAATTAACGCGTGATCACGCAGGGGCCGGAGAACGCTGACGTTAACCAAGAGCGTCGCAAGGTCCTAAAGGAGCGCCGCAATCGAACTTTAGGAGTCGGTAGTTCATCATACTTCTTACTACTAATCGAGTCACATTCAATCCGCGACGATCCGCTGGTACGTACGTACGTACGTACGTACGTACTCCTTCTCCGGCTATCAATGAAGGGGTGCACACCTAGCGTGCATGAACGAATGAGTTTTGTTATTTAATGGACTGCCAGAAAGAGTATTACCGCGCAGCGTTAAATCAGTCGGTAGGTGACGATCCATAAACGATACAAACCAGCCTTGCTCGTCAACCGTTAATAACTTAAATCGATGACGATTCATAGCGTATCGATTATTCTGTATTCGTTTAGGAGTGAATCCCACGCCAACGGTGCTACGCGGTACCCCGGTGGCCACCGACTCGTCCAGAGACGAGAGAGCAGCGTCGGCGCCTCTCCCCGAAGAAGTCGTTACCGATAAAGTACACCGACTGCGGGTAACGAGTTGCTCTCACGTTTTTGACGCGTGCCTGCCTGCCCGCCCGCCTGCGTGGTAAAAGACAAGATGCCAGACATAATAAATTTTTAAAAAGTGGAATCACGGAGCAGTCTTAATAAATCAATCAGGACCGGCCCGGAACGCGGCCAGGGAGTGCAGGCCGACCCCGCGGCGTGGCCAGGTTTACCCGGAGGCACAGGTAAGGAGGCCAAGCCTCCCCCGGAGGATCAGCTAGGGACAGCAGGTCTACCCTGGAGCGCCAGTAGGGGTACCGATACTACCCCGGAGGATCAAGTAGGGACGCCAGGCCTACCCCGGAACATGAGGTAGGGGTACCGGGCCTACCCCGGCGCGGGGCGGGGGGGGGGGGGGGGGGGGGCGGGTCAGGTAGGGAGGGCGGGTCTAACCCCGTGTGCCCGTAGGGACGGCAGGCGTACCCCGGAGTACCGATGAGGGTTACGGGTACTACCCCGGAGCGCCGGGCGGGGGTACCGGTGCTACCCCGGAGTACCGATGAGGGTTACGGGTACTACCCCGGAGCGCCGGGCGGGGGTACCGGTGCTACCCCGGAGTACCGATGAGGGTTACGGGTACTACCCCGGAGCGCCGGGCGGGGGTACCGGTGCTACCCCGGAGTACCGGGTCGGGGTACGGGTACTACCCCGGAGCGCCGGGCGGGGGTACCGGTGCTACCCCGGAGTACCGGGTCGGGGTACGGGTACTACCCAGGAGCGCCGGGCGGGGGTACCGGTGCTAGGCCGGAGTACCGATGAGGGTTACGGGTACTACCCCGGAGCGCCGGGCGGGGGTACCGGTGCTACCCCGGAGTACCGGGTCGGGGTATGGGTACTACCCCGGAGCGCCGGGCGGGGGTACCGGTGCTACCCCGGAGTACCGGGTCGGGGTATGGGTACTACCCCGGAGCGCCGGGCGGGGGTACCGGTGCTACCCCGGAGTACCGGGTCGGGGTACGGGTACTACCCCGGAGCGCCGGGCGGGGGTACCGGTGCTACGCCGGAGTACCGATGAGGGTTACGGGTACTACCCCGGAGCGCCGGGCGGGGGTACCGGTGCTACCCCGGAGTACCGGGTCGGGGTACGGGTACTACCCCGGAGCGCCGGGCGGGGGTACCGGTGCTACGCCGGAGTACCGATGAGGGTTACGGGTACTACCCCGGAGCGCCGGGCGGGGGTACCGGTGCTACCCCGGAGTACCGGGTCGGGGTACGGGTACTACCCCGGAGCGCCGGGCGGGGGTACCGGTGCTACCCCGGAGTACCGATGAGGGTTACGGGTACTACCCCGGAGCGCCGGGCGGGGGTACCGGTGCTACCCCGGAGTACCGGGTCGGGGTACGGGTACTACCCCGGAGCGCCGGGCGGGGGTACCGGTGCTACCCCGGAGTACCGGGTCGGGGTACGGGTACTACCCAGGAGCGCCGGGCGGGGGTACCGGTGCTAGGCCGGAGTACCGATGAGGGTTACGGGTACTACCCCGGAGCGCCGGGCGGGGGTACCGGTGCTACCCCGGAGTACCGGGTCGGGGTATGGGTACTACCCCGGAGCGCCGGGCGGGGGTACCGGTGCTACCCCGGAGTACCGGGTCGGGGTATGGGTACTACCCCGGAGCGCCGGGCGGGGGTACCGGTGCTACCCCGGAGTACCGGGTCGGGGTACGGGTACTACCCCGGAGCGCCGGGCGGGGGTACCGGTGCTACGCCGGAGTACCGATGAGGGTTACGGGTACTACCCCGGAGCGCCGGGCGGGGGTACCGGTGCTACCCCGGAGTACCGGGTCGGGGTACGGGTACTACCCCGGAGCGCCGGGCGGGGGTACCGGTGCTACGCCGGAGTACCGATGAGGGTTACGGGTACTACCCCGGAGCGCCGGGCGGGGGTACCGGTGCTACCCCGGAGTACCGGGTCGGGGTACGGGTACTACCCCGGAGCGCCGGGCGGGGGTACCGGTGCTACGCCGGAGTACCGATGAGGGTTACGGGTACTACCCCGGAGCGCCGGGCGGGGGTACCGGTGCTACCCCGGAGTACCGGGTCGGGGTACGGGTACTACCCCGGAGCGCCGGGCGGGGGTACCGGTGCTACCCCGGAGTACCGGGTCGGGGTACGGGTACTACCCAGGAGCGCCGGGCGGGGGTACCGGTGCTAGGCCGGAGTACCGATGAGGGTTACGGGTACTACCCCGGAGCGCCGGGCGGGGGTACCGGTGCTACCCCGGAGTACCGGGTCGGGGTATGGGTACTACCCCGGAGCGCCGGGCGGGGGTACCGGTGCTACCCCGGAGTACCGGGTCGGGGTATGGGTACTACCCCGGAGCGCCGGGCGGGGGTACCGGTGCTACCCCGGAGTACCGGGTCGGGGTACGGGTACTACCCCGGAGCGCCGGGCGGGGGTACCGGTGCTACGCCGGAGTACCGATGAGGGTTACGGGTACTACCCCGGAGCGCCGGGCGGGGGTACCGGTGCTACCCCGGAGTACCGGGTCGGGGTACGGGTACTACCCCGGAGCGCCGGGCGGGGGTACCGGTGCTACGCCGGAGTACCGATGAGGGTTACGGGTACTACCCCGGAGCGCCGGGCGGGGGTACCGGTGCTACCCCGGAGTACCGGGTCGGGGTACGGGTACTACCCCGGAGCGCCGGGCGGGGGTACCGGTGCTACGCCGGAGTACCGATGAGGGTTACGGGTACTACCCCGGAGCGCCGGGCGGGGGTACCGGTGCTACCCCGGAGTACCGGGTCGGGGTACGGGTACTACCCCGGAGCGTCGGGATGGAACGCGAAGCTGAGTCCGGAGCATCAGGTAGGGATGCCAGGACTGCTCTGGAGAGTCAGGTAAGGAAGCCAGGTCTACCCGGTCCCGCGCCAGCAGGGAGGCCAGGTCTACCCCGGACCGCGCGAGCAGGGAGGCCAGGTCTACCCCGGACCGCGCGAGCAGGGAGGCCAGGTCTACCCGGTCCCGCGCGAGCAGGGAGGCCAGGTCTACCCCGGACCGCGTGAGCAGGGAGGCCAGGTCTACCCGGTCCCGCGCGAGCAGGGAGGCCAGGTCTACCCCGGACCGCGCGAGCAGGGAGGCCAGGTCTACCCGGTCCCGCGCGAGCAGGGAGGCCAGGTCTACCCCGGACCGCGCGAGCAGGGAGGCCAGGTCTACCCCGGACCGCGCGAGCAGGGAGGCCAGGTCTACCCGGTCCCGCGCGAGCAGGGAGGCCAGGTCTACCCCGGACCGCGCGAGCAGGGAGGCCAGGTCTACCCGGTCCCGCGCGAGCAGGGAGGCCAGGTCTACCCCGGACCGCGCGAGCAGGGAGGCCAGGTCTACCCCGGACCGCGCGAGCAGGGAGGCCAGGTCTACCCCGGACCGCGCGAGCAGGGAGGCCAGGTCTACCCCGGACCGCGCGAGCAGGGAGGCCAGGTCTACCCGGTCCCGCGCGAGCAGGGAGGCCAGGTCTACCCCGGACCGCGCGAGCAGGGAGGCCAGGTCTACCCCGGACCGCGCGAGCAGGGAGGCCAGGTCTACCCGGTCCCGCGCGAGCAGGGAGGCCAGGTCTACCCCGGACCGCGCGAGCAGGGAGGCCAGGTCTACCCCGGACCGCGCGAGCAGGGAGGCCAGGTCTACCCGGTCCCGCGCGAGCAGGGAGGCCAGGTCTACCCCGGACCGCGCGAGCAGGGAGGCCAGGTCTACCC
>NW_027212557.1:680000-690000 GCF_947461875.1 Haliaeetus albicilla
CCCACTCATGGCTCATGCCGGCAAAAACAGGACGAGGCGCTGCGGCCTCTCGCCTGTGCCATCATCGGGCCCTCGGGGGCTGGGGGAAGCTGCGGCACATGCACGAGAACCCCCCAGCCGTCTGCATCCGGCTGCCGGCCACGGGACCGGCTGCCGCTTGCGCTCTGCCCAATACGTGCATGGGCTCTGGCTTAAGACCAGAGAAAACGCGATGAGGTGCCGCCACCTCTAACCCGGTACAGCGCTGCAGACCTTTCCACCGAGCCCTCCTGCAACCAGGCAAGCCGGGGCAGGCCGGACACCACAGGCCGCCCACTCATGGCTCATGCCGGCAAAAACAGGACGAGGCGCTGCGGCCTCTCGCCTGTGCCATCATCGGGCCCTCGGGGGCTGGGGGAAGCTGCGGCACATGCACGAGACCCCCCAGCCGTCTGCATCCAGCTGCCGCTCTGCGCGCTCCAGCTTAAGGCCAGAGAAAAAAGGACGAGGTGCCGCCACCTCGCCCGCCCATCACCAGGCCCTCAGGAGCCGGCGGCGGCCGCGGCGGGCTGGACGCTCACGGGCAGCTGCCCTCGCATATCCCAGCGCTCACCTTTGCCATCATCGGGCCCTCCGGGGCCGGGGGAAAGCCGAGGCAGGCTCGACTCCGCCCGGTCTTCCAGCGTTCGAGTGCCGGTGGCCACCACCGGCCACCGGGCTTTGCCCTGCGGAATCCACCTTTGCACCTCTCGCACCACTCGGTCAACAGCCACCGCAGCCTGCCAGACCCTCGCAGGCACCCGGCTGGCTTACTCGAAAAACACCGGGAGACAAACAGGCCGAACGGAGAAACAACGAGCCGAACCACCAGGGAAACCACCACCACAACGGCCGCCCAGCGCCCCACTTCGCCGGCTGAGCCGTAGGCCTTGCAGCCGCTCACTAGCGCTGCTCCGTGCACCAGTCACCACCAGCTCCTATAGTACGGAGGATCACGTCCCCGCCCCCGGCCGGCTCCAAGAGTGCGGTCCCTGCCCACCGGGGAGACCTGCCAATGAGACCGACTTTTACGATGACGTAACTGGAGGCAGCGAAAAACAGCGACCCCTTCGCCAGCTCCGAGAAAGTGGTGGGGCTATCAGGTCTACCTCACAGCCCCCGAAATGCGACTAAGTCCCGCCGGAGCCGGGTAGACCTGACAGCCCTTTTCACCGGCCGCTCCGGCGGCGACACCCCGCGTCCTCCGGGCGCCGCCGGCGGCCGCGCCGGCCTCCGGAGCCGGGTAGACCTGGCGGCCGGCCGCGGAGCCGGGTAGACCTGGCGGCCGGCCGCGGAGCCGGGTAGACCTGGCGGCCCTTTTCACCGGCCGCTCCGGCGGCGACACCCCGCGTCCTCCGGGCGCCGCCGGCGGCCGCGCCGGCCTCCGGAGCCGGGTAGACCTGGCGGCCGGCCGCGGAGCCGGGTAGACCTGGCGGCCCTTTTCACCGGCCGCTCCGGCGGCGACACCCCGCGTCCTCCGGGCGCCGCCGGCGGCCGCGCCGGCCTCCGGAGCCGGGTAGACCTGGCGGCCGGCCGCGGAGCCGGGTAGACCTGGCGGCCCTTTTCACCGGCCGCTCCGGCGGCGACACCCCGCGTCCTCCGGGCGCCGCCGGCGGCCGCGCCGGCCTCCGGAGCCGGGTAGACCTGGCGGCCGGCCGCGGAGCCGGGTAGACCTGGCGGCCCTTTTCACCGGCCGCTCCGGCGGCGACACCCCGCGTCCTCCGGGCGCCGCCGGCGGCCGCGCCGGCCTCCGGAGCCGGGTAGACCTGGCGGCCGGCCGCGGAGCCGGGTAGACCTGGCGGCCCTTTTCACCGGCCGCTCCGGCGGCGACACCCCGCGTCCTCCGGGCGCCGCCGGCGGCCGCGCCGGCCTCCGGAGCCGGGTAGACCTGGCGGCCGGCCGCGGAGCCGGGTAGACCTGGCGGCCCTTTTCACCGGCCGCTCCGGCGGCGACACCCCGCGTCCTCCGGGCGCCGCCGGCGGCCGCGCCGGCCTCCGGAGCCGGGTAGACCTGGCGGCCGGCCGCGGAGCCGGGTAGACCTGGCGGCCCTTTTCACCGGCCGCTCCGGCGGCGACACCCCGCGTCCTCCGGGCGCCGCCGGCGGCCGCGCCGGCCTCCGGAGCCGGGTAGACCTGGCGGCCGGCCGCGGAGCCGGGTAGACCTGGCGGCCCTTTTCACCGGCCGCTCCGGCGGCGACACCCCGCGTCCTCCGGGCGCCGCCGGCGGCCGCGCCGGCCTCCGGAGCCGGGTAGACCTGGCGGCCGGCCGCGGAGCCGGGTAGACCTGGCGGCCCTTTTCACCGGCCGCTCCGGCGGCGACACCCCGCGTCCTCCGGGCGCCGCCGGCGGCCGCGCCGGCCTCCGGAGCCGGGTAGACCTGGCGGCCGGCCGCGGAGCCGGGTAGACCTGGCGGCCCTTTTCACCGGCCGCTCCGGCGGCGACACCCCGCGTCCTCCGGGCGCCGCCGGCGGCCGCGCCGGCCTCCGGAGCCGGGTAGACCTGGCGGCCGGCCGCGGAGCCGGGTAGACCTGGCGGCCCTTTTCACCGGCCGCTCCGGCGGCGACACCCCGCGTCCTCCGGGCGCCGCCGGCGGCCGCGCCGGCCTCCGGAGCCGGGTAGACCTGGCGGCCGGCCGCGGAGCCGGGTAGACCTGGCGGCCCTTTTCACCGGCCGCTCCGGCGGCGACACCCCGCGTCCTCCGGGCGCCGCCGGCGGCCGCGCCGGCCTCCGGAGCCGGGTAGACCTGGCGGCCGGCCGCGGAGCCGGGTAGACCTGGCGGCCCTTTTCACCGGCCGCTCCGGCGGCGACACCCCGCGTCCTCCGGGCGCCGCCGGCGGCCGCGCCGGCCTCCGGAGCCGGGTAGACCTGGCGGCCGGCCGCGGAGCCGGGTAGACCTGGCGGCCCTTTTCACCGGCCGCTCCGGCGGCGACACCCCGCGTCCTCCGGGCGCCGCCGGCGGCCGCGCCGGCCTCCGGAGCCGGGTAGACCTGGCGGCCGTTCGGTGCTCCTTGGGGGGGGGGGGGGGGGGGAGGCAGGTGCGCCTGATTTTGTTTCGTTTTTTCCGTGTGTTTTTTTTTTTTTCTTTTTCTTTTGAGATTTGAGCTAAATCTGATAAAAGGGCCACCCCGTCCCGGTTTCTCCTGGACGGCATTTCTTTCCCCCTCCCCTTCCCACGTTTGAACCACTTCTATAACAAGGGAGCATGTTTAAACGTCCTGTCTGATGCAAGAGTTATTTCACCTTTATTGATTTCGGTAGGAAATACCAACACAATATTAACAAAAAACAGTTTTTCAAAGAATTTTTGTTTTCTGACCCCCTCCTTCCACCCTCGTCGTTCTCATGCACGTGCACGCACCTACTCCGACCCGGTGGCTGCCAGGCACTTGCCAGCTTCACCACACCAGCCAGCCCCCCCGCTCCGCCGCCGCCGCCCCCTCCCTCCCCCCCATTCTCTCGGCGGGGGACCGGGCAGAGGCGGCAGCCCCCGGCACAAACTGCCCAGCTCCCCGGCGCGAGTTCGCTGTTCACTGGGTGCCTTCAGGACTGGTCGCCCCTTGCCAGGTTCAGGTTCGGGTCCACGGCGCTGCTGGGCGCTCGCCGACTTTTGGTTTTGTTTTTTGCGGTCTTGGAGGTTTTTTTTGGGGGTGGGGTGTTGTTTTTAATTCCCCCCCCCCCGCCTTTTTTTTTTTTTTTTTTTTTTGGCGTTTTACTTTTTTTGAATAAAATAAATACTTTAAAATACATGTCTGCGATCCTGCAGGCACCGCCACCTCCCCCCCCCCCCCCCCCCCCCGCGACACACGCGCGCTCAGAGGCGCGCGCACACACATACAGAGAGCGACGCAGGCACACACAGATACAGGCACCCCTGCACGGCTGTGCTCCCCCTCCCTCCCCGCGCTGCAGTCCCGGACCTGCAGGCCAGTAGGTGCAGCCCCCCCCCCCCCGCCGCCCCCGGCCCCCCGGCCCCCACCCGATCGCAGACTCTCCGGCGCCCCGGAGACGGGGGGGGTGGGGGGATTGGGGGGCGGGTGTCTGGGTGGGGCGGTCTGCAGCCCGGCAACGGGGCCCCCGGCAACTGTGTTTTTTCCCGCCACGGCTAACGGTCTGCTGCTCAGTCGTGGCGGCAGCAGCGGAGGGGAAAGGAGGCTAGCAAAGAGGGGGGCGAGAGCGGCTGGCGAGCAAGGCGGGGAGCCTGGCGCAGAGGTAGGCTGGCGAGGGGGGATGGTGTGTCTTTTCGGAGAAGACTTCTGTTTGGATCGGTTGGAGTTGTTTTTTTTTTTTTTTTTACTTCTGTCCCCCGTCCCTGTCCGTCCGTCCCGTCCCGTCCCGTCCCCCCCCCCCAGTCGTTTAGTTTTCCACCCGCGGAGGGGGCGGGCAGGAGTGCAGCAGGGCGAGTGCGTGGCTGACTGAGAAAGAAAGGCGGGAGCGGGGCCACGGGTGCGGCAGGATAGGGTACTCGGCAGCTGGGGTTTAGAGACGGCACGGCACCGGGTGGCTCCCCTCTGCCGCCCGGGCACGGAGCCGGCAGGGACGCCGCAGGGTCCTAAAGTCTCCCGCCGTCCATGCCCGGAGCGGCAAACCTGCTGGCGGGAGGGCGGGAGCGGGGCCACGGGTGCGGCAGGATAGGGTACTCGGCAGCTGGGGTCTAGAGACGGCACGGCACCGGGGGCTCCCCTCTGCCGCCCGGGCACGGAGCCGGCAGGGACGCCGCAGGGTCCTAAAGTCTCCCGCCGTCCATGCCCGGAGCGGCAAACCTGCTGGCGGGAGGGCGGGAGCGGGGCCACGGGTGCGGCAGGATAGGGTACTCGGCAGCTGGGGTCTAGAGACGGCACGGCACCGGGGGCTCCCCTCTGCCGCCCGGGCACGGAGCCGGCAGGGACGCCGCAGGGTCCTAAAGTCTCCCGCCTTCCATCCCCGGGGCGGCAAGCCTGGTGGCGGAAGGGGGGAGCAGGGCCAGCCAGGCTCGGCGCGAACTGCGTGGCGCGGGGCGGGGGGGGGGGGGGGGTGTCGGCCCGGGGGCCTGTTTCGGAGGCGGGGGGGTGCGCGCGCGCGCACGCGTTTGAGCGCACGACTGTGAGCGGGGCAGCGGGTGGAGGGTTTGGGCTGAGGGGGCCGGTTGCGGGGGGGGGCGGGGGGGTGCGCGCATGTGTGTAGGCACGTGCGAGTGGGTGGGGTGGCGGGCGGGAGGTTTGGGGCGGGGACTCGTTTGGGGGGGGGGGGCAGTGCGTGCGTGCGCGTGCACGCGTGAGCGCACGTGTGTGAGCGAGGCGGCGGGCGGGTGGTTCGGACCGGGCGGTGGGGGGGGGGGGGGGGGGGGGGGCCTGTTCGGGAGCGCGCGAGCGCACGTGGGTGAGTGCGGCAGCGGGCGGAAGGTTCGGCCGGCGGCCCTGTTTGGGGGAGGGGGGGCGCGCGCGCGCGCGCGCGTCTAAGGGCGGGTGAGCGGCTGCAGCAGCAGGCGGTGGGCGTTTGGGCCGGGGGCCTGTTTTGGCGGGGTGCGGGCGCGCACGCAGATGGAAATGAGAAAGGTTTGTAACGGTGTGGCTAACGCCGCTTTCTCTGTTACAGCCCGGGTGGTCGGCCGCTGCGACGTCCGGCCTGCGCCCGTGCCTGCCTACGGGCGGTGCGCTCGGCTCCCGGTCGGACCCGTCCCTGGGAAAGCAGCAGCCGCGTGCCTCGGCCTGGGCAGAGACCTGGGCCTCCAGGGCCCCAGCCAGGGCTGCCGGAGAGGCGCGCCGCGCTTCTAACAGAGGGGCGTCAGCGGCTCCGTCGCCGGCGGGATGCGTTCGAGCGGTGAGGACGGTCCCAGCGGCCTTAGGTGGTGGTGGGGGGCCCGCTCCTTCAGCGACGGGAGCGGGGGGAAACGGCCCCGGGGTGGGCCGGTCAGCCGGCACGGCGGCCACGCGAGCTCATCGTCTCCGAGGACGCTCGGCTAAGTCGGCCTTGGCCGCAGGGACCGCGTGTCAGGCAGCCGACTGACTTTCTGCAGAGGCCTGCGAGACCGCCGTCCCTCGGAGGCCGGCCGTGTCCTTGGAGAGTTTATCTCGGGATGGGGGCCCGTCCGGAGAAAACGCGGCGGGGTAGGGGGAAGGTGTGGGCAAAGGGAGCGTCCGGCTGATGGCTGACGGGCTGTGCTTTTCTCCCCTCCGGCCAGGTCTCGAGGAGACGGGGAAGGGGCTCTCCTCCCCCGCCCTCGGCCGAAAGCAGCTTTGCGCGACCCCGGTGCCAGGGAGGCCGGACCCCCGCGGAGGTAGCCCAGTGATGAGCCGCCGCCGCCGCCGCCGCCTCCGAGCCGGGAGGGACCCGATCAGGTACCGGTCACGACCGACGGGCGGGGAACGTGCGAGGGCCGCGCGACCCCTCGGCCGCCCGTCACGGCAGAGCCGGACTAACCGGGACGAACCGGCTTTTGCTCGAATGTCGGTGGATCGAGAAGAGGCCCTGCCCGGGAGCGACAGGGTGCAGGGCCACCACCCGCCAGGCTCTGCAGCCGCCCGCCCTCCTTCGGCGGGCGGGCCGGCCGGGCTCGCCACGGCAGACGGGACGGGACGGGACGGGACGGGGGCCGCCGCCACCTCTGCCCGGTCCGCGGCCCCTGACGGCGAGACAAAGAATTAAAAAAAGGCAAGGGGGGGTGGGGGTTGGGGGGTGGGGGGTGGGGGTGGGGGCTGGGGAGGAAAGACCGAGAAAATAAATAGATAAGGAAATGGTAATACAAAAGGCACGGGGTGCGGGCGTTGCGCTTCCTAACACAGAACTCGTCTGGGACAGGGGCGGGTGGGCGGTCTGCAGGGAGGCCGGCGGGGCAGGGCCGGCTTAGGACAGAGATTAAGCTGTCGCTCCCCGCCAATTGTTGAGAGAACCTAACGTGCGCCGGCCCTACGGCTGAGGAACGTAGGGAAGGATTAACGAACCACGGGTGACTCAGGCGTGAATTAATAGTTTTCGACAGGGCGATACGGGCCGACTTCTGCCGGAATGAATTAACGTCCGCCGGGTCGAGCTCACGTTCGTAACGAACGACTCGGTCGAGAACGAGCGCCAGGCGAGGAACGGGAGCCGGCCTAGGGAAGGCGCGCGCGCGTCATCCTCGGTAATTGCTTAACAAGTAAGCGTCGCTCGATCGCAAAGGGCGACAACGAGGTGAGTAAGACTGACTGACGCGGCGTAAGAGCTAATGAACAATTAACGCGTGATCACGCAGGGGCCGGAGAACGCTGACGTTAACCAAGAGCGTCGCAAGGTCCTAAAGGAGCGCCGCAATCGAACTTTAGGAGTCGGTAGTTCATCATACTTCTTACTACTAATCGAGTCACATTCAATCCGCGACGATCCGCTGGTACGTACGTACGTACGTACGTACGTACTCCTTCTCCGGCTATCAATGAAGGGGTGCACACCTAGCGTGCATGAACGAATGAGTTTTGTTATTTAATGGACTGCCAGAAAGAGTATTACCGCGCGGCGTTAAATCAGTCGGTAGGTGACGATCCATAAACGATACAAACCAGCCTTGCTCGTCAACCGTTAATAACTTAAATCGATGACGATTCATAGCGTATCGATTATTCTGTATTCGTTTAGGAGTGAATCCCACGCCAACGGTGCTACGCGGTACCCCGGTGGCCACCGACTCGTCCAGAGACGAGAGAGCAGCGTCGGCGCCTCTCCCCGAAGAAGTCGTTACCGATAAAGTACACCGACTGCGGGTAACGAGTTGCTCTCACGTTTTTGACGCGTGCCTGCCTGCCCGCCCGCCTGCGTGGTAAAAGACAAGATGCCAGACATAATAAATTTTTAAAAAGTGGAATCACGGAGCAGTCTTAATAAATCAATCAGGACCGGCCCGGAACGCGGCCAGGGAGTGCAGGCCGACCCCGCGGCGTGGCCAGGTTTACCCGGAGGCACAGGTAAGGAGGCCAAGCCTCCCCCGGAGGATCAGCTAGGGACAGCAGGTCTACCCTGGAGCGCCAGTAGGGGTACCGATACTACCCCGGAGGATCAAGTAGGGACGCCAGGCCTACCCCGGAACATGAGGTAGGGGTACCGGGCCTACCCCGGCGGGGGGGGGGGGGGGGGGGCGGGTCAGGTAGGGAGGGCGGGTCTAACCCCGTGTGCCCGTAGGGACGGCAGGCGTACCCCGGAGTACCGATGAGGGTTACGGGTACTACGCCGGAGTACCGGGTCGGGGTACGGGTACTACCCCGGAGCGCCGGGCGGGGGTACCGGTGCTACGCCGGAGCACCGATGAGGGTTACGGGTACTACCCCGGAGCGCCGGGCGGGGGTACCGGTGCTACCCCGGAGTACCGGGTCGGGGTACGGGTACTACCCCGGAGCGCCGGGCGGGGGTACCGGTGCTACCCCGGAGTACCGATGAGGGTTACGGGTACTACCCCGGAGCGCCGGGCGGGGGTACCGGTGCTACCCCGGAGTACCGGGTCGGGGTACGGGTACTACCCCGGAGCGCCGGGCGGGGGTACCGGTGCTACCCCGGAGTACCGATGAGGGTTACGGGTACTACCCCGGAGCGCCGGGCGGGGGTACCGGTGCTACCCCGGAGTACCGATGAGGGTTACGGGTACTACCCCGGAGCGCCGGGCGGGGGTACCGGTGCTACCCCGGAGTACCGGGTCGGGGTATGGGTACTACCCCGGAGCGCCGGGCGGGGGTACCGGTGCTACCCCGGAGTACCGGGTCGGGGTACGGGTACTACCCCGGAGCGCCGGGCGGGGGTACCGGTGCTACCCCGGAGTACCGATGAGGGTTACGGGTACTACCCCGGAGCGCCGGGCGGGGGTACCGGTGCTACCCCGGAGTACCGATGAGGGTTACGGGTACTACTCCGGAGCGCCGGGCGGGGGTACCGGTGCTACCCCGGAGTACCGGGTCGGGGTATGGGTACTACCCCGGAGCGCCGGGCGGGGGTACCGGTGCTACCCCGGAGTACCGGGTCGGGGTACGGGTACTACCCCGGAGCGCCGGGCGGGGGTACCGGTGCTACGCCGGAGTACCGATGAGGGTTACGGGTACTACCCCGGAGCGCCGGGCGGGGGTACCGGTGCTACCCCGGAGTACCGATGAGGGTTACGGGTACTACTCCGGAGCGCCGGGCGGGGGTACCGGTGCTAACCCGGAGTACCGGGTCGGGGTATGGGTACTACCCCGGAGCGCCGGGCGGGGGTACCGGTGCTACCCCGGAGTACCGGGTCGGGGTACGGGTACTACCCCGGAGCGCCGGGCGGGGGTACCGGTGCTACGCCGGAGTACCGATGAGGGTTACGGGTACTACCCCGGAGCGCCGGGCGGGGGTACCGGTGCTACCCCGGAGTACCGGGTCGGGGTACGGGTACTACCCAGGAGCGCCGGGCGGGGGTACCGGTGCTACCCCGGAGTACCGATGAGGGTTACGGGTACTACCCCGGAGCGCCGGGCGTGGGTACCGGTGCTACCCCGGAGTACCGGGTCGGGGTATGGGTACTACCCCGGAGCGCCGGGCGTGGGTACCGGTGCTACCCCGGAGCACCGATGAGGGTTACGGGTACTACCCCGGAGCGCCGGGCGGGGGTACCGGTGCTACCCCAGAGTGCCGGGTCGGGGTATGGGTACTACCCCGGAGCGCCGGGCGGGGGTACCGGTGCTACCCCGGAGTACCGGGTCGGGGTACGGGTACTACCCCGGAGCGCCGGGCGGGGGTACCGGTGCTACGCCGGAGCACCGATGAGGGTTACGGGTACTACCCCGGAGCGCCGGGCGGGGGTACCGGTGCTACCCCGGAGTACCGGGTCGGGGTACGGGTACTACCCCGGAGCGCCGGGTGGGGGTACGGGTACTACCGCGGAGCGTCGGGATGGAACGCGAAGCTGAGTCCGGAGCATCAGGTAGGGATGCCAGGACTGCTCTGGAGAGTCAGGTAAGGAAGCCAGGTCTACCCGGTCCCGCGCGAGCAGGGAGGCCAGGTCTACCCCGGTCCCGCGCGAG
>NW_027212557.1:702500-712500 GCF_947461875.1 Haliaeetus albicilla
TGCGTTCGGCTTAGCCAGCCACCAGGTACGGCCGCAATTTTCTTCCCGCTTTGCGGGCTCCAGCTTATGGCCAGAGAAAACGCGAAGAGGTGCCGCCACCTCTAACCCGGTACAGCGCTGCAGACCTTTCCACCGAGCCCTCCTGCAACCAGGCAAGCCGGGGCAGGCCGGACACCACAGGCCGCCCACTCATGGCTCATGCCGGCAAAAACAGGACGAGGCGCTGCGGCCTCTCGCCTGTGCCATCATCGGGCCCTCGGGGGCTGGGGGAAGCTGCGGCACATGCACGAGAACCCCCCAGCCGTCTGCATCCGGCTGCCGGCCACGGGACCGGCTGCCGCTTGCGCTCTGCCCAATACGTGCATGGGCTCTGGCTTAAGACCAGAGAAAACGCGATGAGGTGCCGCCACCTCTAACCCGGTACAGCGCTGCAGACCTTTCCACCGAGCCCTCCTGCAACCAGGCAAGCCGGGGCAGGCCGGACACCACAGGCCGCCCACTCATGGCTCATGCCGGCAAAAACAGGACGAGGCGCTGCGGCCTCTCGCCTGTGCCATCATCGGGCCCTCGGGGGCTGGGGGAAGCTGCGGCACATGCACGAGACCCCCCAGCCGTCTGCATCCAGCTGCCGCTCTGCGCGCTCCAGCTTAAGGCCAGAGAAAAAAGGACGAGGTGCCGCCACCTCGCCCGCCCATCACCAGGCCCTCAGGAGCCGGCGGCGGCCGCGGCGGGCTGGACGCTCACGGGCAGCTGCCCTCGCATATCCCAGCGCTCACCTTTGCCATCATCGGGCCCTCCGGGGCCGGGGGAAAGCCGAGGCAGGCTCGACTCCGCCCGGTCTTCCAGCGTTCGAGTGCCGGTGGCCACCACCGGCCACCGGGCTTTGCCCTGCGGAATCCACCTTTGCACCTCTCGCACCACTCGGTCAACAGCCACCGCAGCCTGCCAGACCCTCGCAGGCACCCGGCTGGCTTACTCGAAAAACACCGGGAGACAAACAGGCCGAACGGAGAAACAACGAGCCGAACCACCAGGGAAACCACCACCACAACGGCCGCCCAGCGCCCCACTTCGCCGGCTGAGCCGTAGGCCTTGCAGCCGCTCACTAGCGCTGCTCCGTGCACCAGTCACCACCAGCTCCTATAGTACGGAGGATCACGTCCCCGCCCCCGGCCGGCTCCAAGAGTGCGGTCCCTGCCCACCGGGGAGACCTGCCAATGAGACCGACTTTTACGATGACGTAACTGGAGGCAGCGAAAAACAGCGACCCCTTCGCCAGCTCCGAGAAAGTGGTGGGGCTATCAGGTCTACCTCACAGCCCCCGAAATGCGACTAAGTCCCGCCGGAGCCGGGTAGACCTGACAGCCCTTTTCACCGGCCGCTCCGGCGGCGACACCCCGCGTCCTCCGGGCGCCGCCGGCGGCCGCGCCGGCCTCCGGAGCCGGGTAGACCTGGCGGCCGGCCGCGGAGCCGGGTAGACCTGGCGGCCGGCCGCGGAGCCGGGTAGACCTGGCGGCCCTTTTCACCGGCCGCTCCGGCGGCGACACCCCGCGTCCTCCGGGCGCCGCCGGCGGCCGCGCCGGCCTCCGGAGCCGGGTAGACCTGGCGGCCGGCCGCGGAGCCGGGTAGACCTGGCGGCCCTTTTCACCGGCCGCTCCGGCGGCGACACCCCGCGTCCTCCGGGCGCCGCCGGCGGCCGCGCCGGCCTCCGGAGCCGGGTAGACCTGGCGGCCGGCCGCGGAGCCGGGTAGACCTGGCGGCCCTTTTCACCGGCCGCTCCGGCGGCGACACCCCGCGTCCTCCGGGCGCCGCCGGCGGCCGCGCCGGCCTCCGGAGCCGGGTAGACCTGGCGGCCGGCCGCGGAGCCGGGTAGACCTGGCGGCCCTTTTCACCGGCCGCTCCGGCGGCGACACCCCGCGTCCTCCGGGCGCCGCCGGCGGCCGCGCCGGCCTCCGGAGCCGGGTAGACCTGGCGGCCGGCCGCGGAGCCGGGTAGACCTGGCGGCCCTTTTCACCGGCCGCTCCGGCGGCGACACCCCGCGTCCTCCGGGCGCCGCCGGCGGCCGCGCCGGCCTCCGGAGCCGGGTAGACCTGGCGGCCGGCCGCGGAGCCGGGTAGACCTGGCGGCCCTTTTCACCGGCCGCTCCGGCGGCGACACCCCGCGTCCTCCGGGCGCCGCCGGCGGCCGCGCCGGCCTCCGGA
Source organism: Haliaeetus albicilla (assembly GCF_947461875.1). Classification (NCBI taxonomy): domain Eukaryota; kingdom Metazoa; phylum Chordata; class Aves; order Accipitriformes; family Accipitridae; genus Haliaeetus; species Haliaeetus albicilla. Next base: position 704,702 of record NW_027212557.1, read on the forward strand.
GCCGGGTAGACCTGGCGGCCGGCCGCGGAGCCGGGTAGACCTGGCGGCCCTTTTCACCGGCCGCTCCGGCGGCGACACCCCGCGTCCTCCGGGCGCCGCCGGCGGCCGCGCCGGCCTCCGGAGCCGGGTAGACCTGGCGGCCGGCCGCGGAGCCGGGTAGACCTGGCGGCCCTTTTCACCGGCCGCTCCGGCGGCGACACCCCGCGTCCTCCGGGCGCCGCCGGCGGCCGCGCCGGCCTCCGGAGCCGGGTAGACCTGGCGGCCGGCCGCGGAGCCGGGTAGACCTGGCGGCCCTTTTCACCGGCCGCTCCGGCGGCGACACCCCGCGTCCTCCGGGCGCCGCCGGCGGCCGCGCCGGCCTCCGGAGCCGGGTAGACCTGGCGGCCGGCCGCGGAGCCGGGTAGACCTGGCGGCCCTTTTCACCGGCCGCTCCGGCGGCGACACCCCGCGTCCTCCGGGCGCCGCCGGCGGCCGCGCCGGCCTCCGGAGCCGGGTAGACCTGGCGGCCGGCCGCGGAGCCGGGTAGACCTGGCGGCCCTTTTCACCGGCCGCTCCGGCGGCGACACCCCGCGTCCTCCGGGCGCCGCCGGCGGCCGCGCCGGCCTCCGGAGCCGGGTAGACCTGGCGGCCGGCCGCGGAGCCGGGTAGACCTGGCGGCCCTTTTCACCGGCCGCTCCGGCGGCGACACCCCGCGTCCTCCGGGCGCCGCCGGCGGCCGCGCCGGCCTCCGGAGCCGGGTAGACCTGGCGGCCGGCCGCGGAGCCGGGTAGACCTGGCGGCCCTTTTCACCGGCCGCTCCGGCGGCGACACCCCGCGTCCTCCGGGCGCCGCCGGCGGCCGCGCCGGCCTCCGGAGCCGGGTAGACCTGGCGGCCGGCCGCGGAGCCGGGTAGACCTGGCGGCCCTTTTCACCGGCCGCTCCGGCGGCGACACCCCGCGTCCTCCGGGCGCCGCCGGCGGCCGCGCCGGCCTCCGGAGCCGGGTAGACCTGGCGGCCGTTCGGTGCTCCTTGGGGGGGGGGGGGGGGGGGAGGCAGGTGCGCCTGATTTTGTTTCGTTTTTTCCGTGTGTTTTTTTTTTTTTCTTTTTCTTTTGAGATTTGAGCTAAATCTGATAAAAGGGCCACCCCGTCCCGGTTTCTCCTGGACGGCATTTCTTTCCCCCTCCCCTTCCCACGTTTGAACCACTTCTATAACAAGGGAGCATGTTTAAACGTCCTGTCTGATGCAAGAGTTATTTCACCTTTATTGATTTCGGTAGGAAATACCAACACAATATTAACAAAAAACAGTTTTTCAAAGAATTTTTGTTTTCTGACCCCCTCCTTCCACCCTCGTCGTTCTCATGCACGTGCACGCACCTACTCCGACCCGGTGGCTGCCAGGCACTTGCCAGCTTCACCACACCAGCCAGCCCCCCCGCTCCGCCGACGCCGCCCCCTCCCTCCCCCCCATTCTCTCGGCGGGGGACCGGGCAGAGGCGGCAGCCCCCGGCACAAACTGCCCAGCTCCCCGGCGCGAGTTCGCTGTTCACTGGGTGCCTTCAGGACTGGTCGCCCCTTGCCAGGTTCAGGTTCGGGTCCACGGCGCTGCTGGGCGCTCGCCGACTTTTGGTTTTGTTTTTTGCGGTCTTGGAGGTTTTTTTTGGGGGTGGGGTGTTGTTTTTAATTCCCCCCCCCCCGCCTTTTTTTTTTTTTTTTTTTTTTGGCGTTTTACTTTTTTTGAATAAAATAAATACTTTAAAATACATGTCTGCGATCCTGCAGGCACCGCCACCTCCCCCCCCCCCCCCCCCCCCCCCCGCGACACACGCGCGCTCAGAGGCGCGCGCACACACATACGGAGAGCGACGCAGGCACACACAGATACAGGCACCCCTGCACGGCTGTGCTCCCCCTCCCTCCCCGCGCTGCAGTCCCGGACCTGCAGGCCAGTAGGTGCAGCCCCCCCCCCCCCGCCGCCCCCGGCCCCCCGGCCCCCACCCGATCGCAGACTCTCCGGCGCCCCGGAGACGGGGGGGGTGGGGGGATTGGGGGGCGGGTGTCTGGGTGGGGCGGTCTGCAGCCCGGCAACGGGGCCCCCGGCAACTGTGTTTTTTCCCGCCACGGCTAACGGTCTGCTGCTCAGTCGTGGCGGCAGCAGCGGAGGGGAAAGGAGGCTAGCAAAGAGGGGGGCGAGAGCGGCTGGCGAGCAAGGCGGGGAGCCTGGCGCAGAGGTAGGCTGGCGAGGGGGGATGGTGTGTCTTTTCGGAGAAGACTTCTGTTTGGATCGGTTGGACTTGTTTTTTTTTTTTTTTTTACTTCTGTCCCCCGTCCCTGTCCGTCCGTCCCGTCCCGTCCCGTCCCCCCCCCCCCCAGTCGTTTAGTTTTCCACCCGCGGAGGGGGCGGGCAGGAGTGCAGCAGGGCGAGTGCGTGGCTGACTGAGAAAGAAAGGCGGGAGCGGGGCCACGGGTGCGGCAGGATAGGGTACTCGGCAGCTGGGGTTTAGAGACGGCACGGCACCGGGTGGCTCCCCTCTGCCGCCCGGGCACGGAGCCGGCAGGGACGCCGCAGGGTCCTAAAGTCTCCCGCCGTCCATGCCCGGAGCGGCAAACCTGCTGGCGGGAGGGCGGGAGCGGGGCCACGGGTGCGGCAGGATAGGGTACTCGGCAGCTGGGGTCTAGAGACGGCACGGCACCGGGGGCTCCCCTCTGCCGCCCGGGCACGGAGCCGGCAGGGACGCCGCAGGGTCCTAAAGTCTCCCGCCTTCCATCCCCGGGGCGGCAAGCCTGGTGGCGGAAGGGGGGAGCAGGGCCAGCCAGGCTCGGCGCGAACTGCGTGGCGCGGGGCGGGGGGGGGGGGGTGTCGGCCCGGGGGCCTGTTTCGGAGGCGGGGGGGGGTGCGCGCGCGCACGCGTTTGAGCGCACGACTGTGAGCGGGGCAGCGGGTGGAGGGTTTGGGCTGAGGGGGCCGGTTGCGGGGGGGGTCCGGGGGGGTGCGCGCATGTGTGTAGGCACGTGCGAGTGGGTGGGGTGGCGGGCGGGAGGCTTGGGGCGGGGACTCGTTTGGGGGGGGGGGGGCAGTGCGTGCGTGCGCGTGCACGCGTGAGCGCACGTGTGTGAGCGAGGCGGCGGGCGGGTGGTTCGGACCGGGCGGGGGGGGGGGGGGGGGGCCTGTTCGGGAGCGCGCGAGCGCACGTGGGTGAGTGCGGCAGCGGGCGGAAGGTTCGGCCGGCGGCCCTGTTTGGGGGAGGGGGGGCGCGCGCGCGCGCGCGTCTAAGGGCGGGTGAGCGGCTGCAGCAGCAGGCGGTGGGCGTTTGGGCCGGGGGCCTGTTTTGGCGGGGTGCGGGCGCGCACGCAGATGGAAATGAGAAAGGTTTGTAACGGTGTGGCTAACGCCGCTTTCTCTGTTACAGCCCGGGTGGTCGGCCGCTTCGACGTCCGGCCTGCGCCCGTGCCTGCCTACGGGCGGTGCGCTCGGCTCCCGGTCGGACCCGTCCCTGGGAAAGCAGCAGCCGCGTGCCTCGGCCTGGGCAGAGACCTGGGCCTCCAGGGCCCCAGCCAGGGCTGCCGGAGAGGCGCGCCGCGCTTCTAACAGAGGGGCGTCAGCGGCTCCGTCGCCGGCGGGATGCGTTCGAGCGGTGAGGACGGTCCCAGCGGCCTTAGGTGGTGGTGGGGGGGCCCGCTCCTTCAGCGACGGGAGCGGGGGGAAACGGCCCCGGGGTGGGCCGGTCAGCCGGCACGGCGGCCACGCGAGCTCATCGTCTCCGAGGACGCTCGGCTAAGTCGGCCTTGGCCGCAGGGACCGCGTGTCAGGCAGCCGACTGACTTTCTGCAGAGGCCTGCGAGACCGCCGTCCCTCGGAGGCCGGCCGTGTCCTTGGAGAGGCTATCTCGGGATGGGGGCCCGTCCGGAGAAAACGCGGCGGGGTAGGGGGAAGGTGTGGGCAAAGGGAGCGTCCGGCTGATGGCTGACGGGCTGTGCTTTTCTCCCCTCCGGCCAGGTCTCGAGGAGACGGGGAAGGGGCTCTCCTCCCCCGCCCTCGGCCGAAAGCAGCTTTGCGCGACCCCGGTGCCAGGGAGGCCGGACCCCCGCGGAGGTAGCCCAGTGATGAGCCGCCGCCGCCGCCTCCGAGCCGGGAGGGACCCGATCAGGTACCGGGCACGACCGACGGGCGGGGAACGTGCGAGGGCCGCGCGACCCCTCGGCCGCCCGTCACGGCAGAGCCGGACTAACCGGGACGAACCGGCTTTTGCTCGAATGTCGGTGGATCGAGAAGAGGCCCTGCCCGGGAGCGACAGGGTGCAGGGCCACCACCCGCCAGGCTCTGCAGCCGCCCGCCCTCCTTCGGCGGGCGGGCCGGCCGGGCTCGCCACGGCAGACGGGACGGGACGGGACGGGACGGGACGGGGGCCGCCGCCACCTCTGCCCGGTCCGCGGCCCCTGACGGCGAGACAAAGAATTAAAAAAAGGCAAGGGGGGGTGGGGGTTGGGGGGTGGGGGGTGGGGGTGGGGGCTGGGGAGGAAAGACCGAGAAAATAAATAGATAAGGAAATGGTAATACAAAAGGCACGGGGTGCGGGCGTTGCGCTTCCTAACACAGAACTCGTCTGGGACAGGGGCGGGTGGGCGGTCTGCAGGGAGGCCGGCGGGGCAGGGCCGGCTTAGGACAGAGATTAAGCTGTCGCTCCCCGCCAATTGTTGAGAGAACCTAACGTGCGCCGGCCCTACGGCTGAGGAACGTAGGGAAGGATTAACGAACCACGGGTGACTCAGGCGTGAATTAATAGTTTTCGACAGGGCGATACGGGCCGACTTCTGCCGGAATGAATTAACGTCCGCCGGGTCGAGCTCACGTTCGTAACGAACGACTCGGTCGAGAACGAGCGCCAGGCGAGGAACGGGAGCCGGCCTAGGGAAGGCGCGCGCGCGTCATCCTCGGTAATTGCTTAACAAGTAAGCATCGCTCGATCGCAAAGGGCGACAACGAGGTGAGTAAGACTGACTGACGCGGCGTAAGAGCTAATGAACAATTAACGCGTGATCACGCAGGGGCCGGAGAACGCTGACGTTAACCAAGAGCGTCGCAAGGTCCTAAAGGAGCGCCGCACTTTAGGAGTCGGTAGTTCATCATACTTCTTACTACTAATCGAGTCACATTCAATCCGCGACGATCGCTGGTACGTACGTACGTACGTACGTACGTACGTACTCCTTCTCCGGCTATCAATGAAGGGGTGCACACCTAGCGTGCATGAACGAATGAGTTTTGTTATTTAATGGACTGCCAGAAAGAGTATTACCGCGCAGCGTTAAATCAGTCGGTAGGTGACGATCCATAAACGATACAAACCAGCCTTGCTCGTCAACCGTTAATAACTTAAATCGATGACGATTCATAGCGTATCGATTATTCTGTATTCGTTTAGGAGTGAATCCCACGCCAACGGTGCTACGCGGTACCCCGGTGGCCACCGACTCGTCCAGAGACGAGAGAGCAGCGTCGGCGCCTCTCCCCGAAGAAGTCGTTACCGATAAAGTACACCGACTGCGGGTAACGAGTTGCTCTCACGTTTTTGACGCGTGCCTGCCTGCCCGCCCGCCTGCGTGGTAAAAGACAAGATGCCAGACATAATAAATTTTTAAAAAGTGGAATCACGGAGCAGTCTTAATAAATCAATCAGGACCGGCCCGGAACGCGGCCAGGGAGTGCAGGCCGACCCCGCGGCGTGGCCAGGTTTACCCGGAGGCACAGGTAAGGAGGCCAAGCCTCCCCCGGAGGATCAGCTAGGACAGCAGGTCTACCCTGGAGCGCCAGTAGGGTACCGATACTACCCCGGAGGATCAAGTAGGGACGCCAGGCCTACCCCGGAACATGAGGTAGGGGTACCGGGCCTACCCCGGCGCGGGGCGGGGGGGGGGGGGGGGGGGGCGGGTCAGGTAGGGAGGGCGGGTCTAACCCCGTGTGCCCGTAGGGACGGCAGGCGTACCCCGGAGTACCGATGAGGGTTACGGGTACTACCCCGGAGCGCCGGGCGGGGGTACCGGTGCTACCCGGAGTACCGATGAGGGTTACGGGTACTACCCCGGAGCGCCGGGCGGGGGGTACCGGTGCTACCCCGGAGTACCGATGAGGGTTACGGGTACTACCCCGGAGCGCCGGGCGGGGGTACCGGTGCTACCCCGGAGTACCGGGTCGGGGTACGGGTACTACCCCGGAGCGCCGGGCGGGGGTACCGGTGCTACCCCGAGTACCGGGTCGGGGTACGGGTACTACCCAGGAGCGCCGGGCGGGGGTACCGGTGCTAGGCCGGAGTACCGATGAGGGTTACGGGTACTACCCCGGAGCGCCGGGCGGGGGGTACCGGTGCTACCCCGGAGTACCGGGTCGGGGTATGGGTACTACCCCGGAGCGCCGGGCGGGGGTACCGGTGCTACCCCGGAGTACCGGGTCGGGGTATGGGTACTACCCCGGAGCGCCGGGCGGGGGGTACCGGTGCTACCCCGGAGTACCGGGTCGGGGTACGGGTACTACCCCGGAGCGCCGGGCGGGGGTACCGGTGCTACGCCGGAGTACCGATGAGGGTTACGGGTACTACCCCGGAGCGCCGGGCGGGGGTAACCGGTGCTACCCCGGAGTACCGGGTCGGGGTACGGGTACTACCCCGGAGCGCCGGGCGGGGGGTACCGGTGCTACGCCGGAGTACCGATGAGGGTTACGGGTACTACCCCGGAGCGCCGGGCGGGGGTACCGGTGCTACCCCGGAGTACCGGGTCGGGGTACGGGTACTACCCCGGAGCGCCGGGCGGGGGTACCGGTGCTACCCGGAGTACCGATGAGGGTTACGGGTACTACCCCGGAGCGCCGGGCGGGGGTACCGGTGCTACCCCGGAGTACCGGGTCGGGGTACGGGTACTACCCCGGAGCGGCCGGGCGGGGGTACCGGTGCTACCCCGGAGTACCGGGTCGGGGTACGGGTACTACCCAGGAGCGCCGGGCGGGGGTACCGGTGCTAGGCCGGAGTACCGATGAGGGTTACGGGTACTACCCCGGAGCGCCGGGCGGGGGGTACCGGTGCTACCCCGGAGTACCGGGTCGGGGTATGGGTACTACCCCGGAGCGCCGGGCGGGGGGTACCGGTGCTACCCCGGAGTACCGGGGTCGGGGTATGGGTACTACCCCGGAGCGCCGGGCGGGGGGGTACCGGTGCTACCCCGGAGTACCGGGTCGGGGTACGGGTACTACCCCGGAGCGCCGGGCGGGGGTACCGGTGCTACGCCGGAGTACCGATGAGGGTTACGGGTACTACCCCGGAGCGCCGGGCGGGGGTACCGGTGCTACCCCGGAGTACCGGGTCGGGGTACGGGTACTACCCCGGAGCGCCGGGCGGGGGTACCGGTGCTACGCCGGAGTACCGATGAGGGTTACGGGTACTACCCCGGAGCGCCGGGCGGGGGTACCGGGTGCTACCCCGGAGTACCGGGTCGGGGTACGGGTACTACCCCGGAGCGCCGGGCGGGGGGTACCGGTGCTACGCCGGAGTACCGATGAGGGTTACGGGTACTACCCCGGAGCGCCGGGCGGGGGTACCGGTGCTACCCCGGAGTACCGGGTCGGGGTACGGGTACTACCCCGGAGCGCCGGGCGGGGGTACCGGTGCTACCCCGGAGTACCGGGTCGGGGTACGGGTACTACCCAGGAGCGCCGGGTGGGGGTACCGGTGCTAGGCCGGAGTACCGATGAGGGTTACGGGTACTACCCCGGAGCGCCGGGCGGGGGTACCGGTGCTACCCCGGAGTACCGGGTCGGGGTATGGGTACTAC
>NW_027212557.1:725000-735000 GCF_947461875.1 Haliaeetus albicilla
GCGGAGGGGGACGCCCCCCTGCCGCCCGCGGCACGCCTCGGGGGCCCACCCGGGCAGGTGCAGCCCACACTCGCCTTCTTTCCCCGTTTCCTTGGCTCAGCCGCCCCACCGCCCAGCGCTGCTCGCGGCCGGCACCTGCGGGTACCCGGACCGAGGCCAGCACCGGCGCCTCGCGTGTTTCAGGACACCTGAGGGCTCGCGGGGCCACGCGGCCGTCACACAGCCCGATTCAGTAAAGAAGCCCGAGGAACCCCGCTGAGCAGGGGAGGACGACACTGCCGCCATCGCAGCCCCCTTCGCTCGGAGGGGTGGAGGACAACACTTCGCATGCAACGGGAAGCGAATTGGAAAGGAGACCACCCTGCCTGAACACCGGACACTGCCGTGACTCCCTATTACGGGGAGCACAGAAGAGCCGGCCCGCCGAGGGCCCTCTCCGACGCGACCCGAACGGCCTCATCGATCAGTGAGGAAAGGGAAAAGGGGAAGGAGCGGAGGCCCCACGGCCACGAGTCCTGGGACAGCGACGGCCACTCACACCCGTCGCCACCCGGGGGCGGACGGCAGGTGCGGAGGCTCTGCGTGCGAGTGAGAGGGCAACGTCTGCGGAGAGGTGCAACGCCGGCCTGAACACCGGCAGAGCCGGCCCGCCGGGAAGCCCCTCCGACGCGCCCTAAACGCCTCATCGATCAGTAAGGGAAGGGAAAGAAGGAAGGAGCGGAGGCCCCACGGCCACGGGTCCTGGGACAGCGACGGCCACTCGCACCCGTCACCACCCGTGGGTGGATGGCAGGTGCGGGGGCTCTGCGTGCGAGTGAGGGCAACGCCTGCGAGAGGTGCTCCAACGGCCTGAACACCGGCAGAGCCGGCCCGCCGTGGAGGCTCTCCGACGCACCCGAGGACGCCTCAGCGGGCGCTGCCTGTGGGTCTGGATCAGTCAAATCGGGGAGGGGCGGGTGCCACGGGCCACCCGGCTCCAGACAGCGATTCCCTTGAGGGAGGTCAACGGAACTGGGGGAAGGCCACGGCAGGCTCAACTCCCCCAGCTCTTCCAGCGTTCGAGTGCCGGCAACCACCACCGGCTGCCGGTCTTTGCCCGCCCCACAGGCAACCGCTTGCCATCGCGGGGGGGGTTGGAAAAAGGAAACGCGCCTGGACCCATGCCACACACGGGTGTTCGGGGCCGGGGAATGCCACAGAAGCTAGACAACCCCAGCCGCCTGCGTTCGGCTTAGCCAGCCACCAGGTACGGCCGCAATTTTCTTCCCGCTTTGCGGGCTCCAGCTTATGGCCAGAGAAAACGCGAAGAGGTGCCGCCACCTCTAACCCGGTACAGCGCTGCAGACCTTTCCACCGAGCCCTCCTGCAACCAGGCAAGCCGGGGCAGGCCGGACACCACAGGCCGCCCACTCATGGCTCATGCCGGCAAAAACAGGACGAGGCGCTGCGGCCTCTCGCCTGTGCCATCATCGGGCCCTCGGGGGCTGGGGGAAGCTGCGGCACATGCACGAGAACCCCCCAGCCGTCTGCATCCGGCTGCCGGCCACGGGACCGGCTGCCGCTTGCGCTCTGCCCAATACGTGCATGGGCTCTGGCTTAAGACCAGAGAAAACGCGATGAGGTGCCGCCACCTCTAACCCGGTACAGCGCTGCAGACCTTTCCACCGAGCCCTCCTGCAACCAGGCAAGCCGGGGCAGGCCGGACACCACAGGCCGCCCACTCATGGCTCATGCCGGCAAAAACAGGACGAGGCGCTGCGGCCTCTCGCCTGTGCCATCATCGGGCCCTCGGGGGCTGGGGGAAGCTGCGGCACATGCACGAGACCCCCCAGCCGTCTGCATCCAGCTGCCGCTCTGCGCGCTCCAGCTTAAGGCCAGAGAAAAAAGGACGAGGTGCCGCCACCTCGCCCGCCCATCACCAGGCCCTCAGGAGCCGGCGGCGGCCGCGGCGGGCTGGACGCTCACGGGCAGCTGCCCTCGCATATCCCAGCGCTCACCTTTGCCATCATCGGGCCCTCCGGGGCCGGGGGAAAGCCGAGGCAGGCTCGACTCCGCCCGGTCTTCCAGCGTTCGAGTGCCGGTGGCCACCACCGGCCACCGGGCTTTGCCCTGCGGAATCCACCTTTGCACCTCTCGCACCACTCGGTCAACAGCCACCGCAGCCTGCCAGACCCTCGCAGGCACCCGGCTGGCTTACTCGAAAAACACCGGGAGACAAACAGGCCGAACGGAGAAACAACGAGCCGAACCACCAGGGAAACCACCACCACAACGGCCGCCCAGCGCCCCACTTCGCCGGCTGAGCCGTAGGCCTTGCAGCCGCTCACTAGCGCTGCTCCGTGCACCAGTCACCACCAGCTCCTATAGTACGGAGGATCACGTCCCCGCCCCCGGCCGGCTCCAAGAGTGCGGTCCCTGCCCACCGGGGAGACCTGCCAATGAGACCGACTTTTACGATGACGTAACTGGAGGCAGCGAAAAACAGCGACCCCTTCGCCAGCTCCGAGAAAGTGGTGGGGCTATCAGGTCTACCTCACAGCCCCCGAAATGCGACTAAGTCCCGCCGGAGCCGGGTAGACCTGACAGCCCTTTTCACCGGCCGCTCCGGCGGCGACACCCCGCGTCCTCCGGGCGCCGCCGGCGGCCGCGCCGGCCTCCGGAGCCGGGTAGACCTGGCGGCCGGCCGCGGAGCCGGGTAGACCTGGCGGCCGGCCGCGGAGCCGGGTAGACCTGGCGGCCCTTTTCACCGGCCGCTCCGGCGGCGACACCCCGCGTCCTCCGGGCGCCGCCGGCGGCCGCGCCGGCCTCCGGAGCCGGGTAGACCTGGCGGCCGGCCGCGGAGCCGGGTAGACCTGGCGGCCCTTTTCACCGGCCGCTCCGGCGGCGACACCCCGCGTCCTCCGGGCGCCGCCGGCGGCCGCGCCGGCCTCCGGAGCCGGGTAGACCTGGCGGCCGGCCGCGGAGCCGGGTAGACCTGGCGGCCCTTTTCACCGGCCGCTCCGGCGGCGACACCCCGCGTCCTCCGGGCGCCGCCGGCGGCCGCGCCGGCCTCCGGAGCCGGGTAGACCTGGCGGCCGGCCGCGGAGCCGGGTAGACCTGGCGGCCCTTTTCACCGGCCGCTCCGGCGGCGACACCCCGCGTCCTCCGGGCGCCGCCGGCGGCCGCGCCGGCCTCCGGAGCCGGGTAGACCTGGCGGCCGGCCGCGGAGCCGGGTAGACCTGGCGGCCCTTTTCACCGGCCGCTCCGGCGGCGACACCCCGCGTCCTCCGGGCGCCGCCGGCGGCCGCGCCGGCCTCCGGAGCCGGGTAGACCTGGCGGCCGGCCGCGGAGCCGGGTAGACCTGGCGGCCCTTTTCACCGGCCGCTCCGGCGGCGACACCCCGCGTCCTCCGGGCGCCGCCGGCGGCCGCGCCGGCCTCCGGAGCCGGGTAGACCTGGCGGCCGGCCGCGGAGCCGGGTAGACCTGGCGGCCCTTTTCACCGGCCGCTCCGGCGGCGACACCCCGCGTCCTCCGGGCGCCGCCGGCGGCCGCGCCGGCCTCCGGAGCCGGGTAGACCTGGCGGCCGGCCGCGGAGCCGGGTAGACCTGGCGGCCCTTTTCACCGGCCGCTCCGGCGGCGACACCCCGCGTCCTCCGGGCGCCGCCGGCGGCCGCGCCGGCCTCCGGAGCCGGGTAGACCTGGCGGCCGGCCGCGGAGCCGGGTAGACCTGGCGGCCCTTTTCACCGGCCGCTCCGGCGGCGACACCCCGCGTCCTCCGGGCGCCGCCGGCGGCCGCGCCGGCCTCCGGAGCCGGGTAGACCTGGCGGCCGGCCGCGGAGCCGGGTAGACCTGGCGGCCCTTTTCACCGGCCGCTCCGGCGGCGACACCCCGCGTCCTCCGGGCGCCGCCGGCGGCCGCGCCGGCCTCCGGAGCCGGGTAGACCTGGCGGCCGGCCGCGGAGCCGGGTAGACCTGGCGGCCCTTTTCACCGGCCGCTCCGGCGGCGACACCCCGCGTCCTCCGGGCGCCGCCGGCGGCCGCGCCGGCCTCCGGAGCCGGGTAGACCTGGCGGCCGGCCGCGGAGCCGGGTAGACCTGGCGGCCCTTTTCACCGGCCGCTCCGGCGGCGACACCCCGCGTCCTCCGGGCGCCGCCGGCGGCCGCGCCGGCCTCCGGAGCCGGGTAGACCTGGCGGCCGGCCGCGGAGCCGGGTAGACCTGGCGGCCCTTTTCACCGGCCGCTCCGGCGGCGACACCCCGCGTCCTCCGGGCGCCGCCGGCGGCCGCGCCGGCCTCCGGAGCCGGGTAGACCTGGCGGCCGGCCGCGGAGCCGGGTAGACCTGGCGGCCCTTTTCACCGGCCGCTCCGGCGGCGACACCCCGCGTCCTCCGGGCGCCGCCGGCGGCCGCGCCGGCCTCCGGAGCCGGGTAGACCTGGCGGCCGTTCGGTGCTCCTTGGGGGGGGGGGGGGGGGGGAGGCAGGTGCGCCTGATTTTGTTTCGTTTTTTCCGTGTGTTTTTTTTTTTTTCTTTTTCTTTTGAGATTTGAGCTAAATCTGATAAAAGGGCCACCCCGTCCCGGTTTCTCCTGGACGGCATTTCTTTCCCCCTCCCCTTCCCACGTTTGAACCACTTCTATAACAAGGGAGCATGTTTAAACGTCCTGTCTGATGCAAGAGTTATTTCACCTTTATTGATTTCGGTAGGAAATACCAACACAATATTAACAAAAAACAGTTTTTCAAAGAATTTTTGTTTTCTGACCCCCTCCTTCCACCCTCGTCGTTCTCATGCACGTGCACGCACCTACTCCGACCCGGTGGCTGCCAGGCACTTGCCAGCTTCACCACACCAGCCAGCCCCCCCGCTCCGCCGCCGCCGCCCCCTCCCTCCCCCCCATTCTCTCGGCGGGGGACCGGGCAGAGGCGGCAGCCCCCGGCACAAACTGCCCAGCTCCCCGGCGCGAGTTCGCTGTTCACTGGGTGCCTTCAGGACTGGTCGCCCCTTGCCAGGTTCAGGTTCGGGTCCACGGCGCTGCTGGGCGCTCGCCGACTTTTGGTTTTGTTTTTTGCGGTCTTGGAGGTTTTTTTTGGGGGTGGGGTGTTGTTTTTAATTCCCCCCCCCCCGCCTTTTTTTTTTTTTTTTTTTTTTGGCGTTTTACTTTTTTTGAATAAAATAAATACTTTAAAATACATGTCTGCGATCCTGCAGGCACCGCCACCTCCCCCCCCCCCCCCCCCCCCCGCGACACACGCGCGCTCAGAGGCGCGCGCACACACATACAGAGAGCGACGCAGGCACACACAGATACAGGCACCCCTGCACGGCTGTGCTCCCCCTCCCTCCCCGCGCTGCAGTCCCGGACCTGCAGGCCAGTAGGTGCAGCCCCCCCCCCCCCGCCGCCCCCGGCCCCCCGGCCCCCACCCGATCGCAGACTCTCCGGCGCCCCGGAGACGGGGGGGGTGGGGGGATTGGGGGGCGGGTGTCTGGGTGGGGCGGTCTGCAGCCCGGCAACGGGGCCCCCGGCAACTGTGTTTTTTCCCGCCACGGCTAACGGTCTGCTGCTCAGTCGTGGCGGCAGCAGCGGAGGGGAAAGGAGGCTAGCAAAGAGGGGGGCGAGAGCGGCTGGCGAGCAAGGCGGGGAGCCTGGCGCAGAGGTAGGCTGGCGAGGGGGGATGGTGTGTCTTTTCGGAGAAGACTTCTGTTTGGATCGGTTGGAGTTGTTTTTTTTTTTTTTTTTACTTCTGTCCCCCGTCCCTGTCCGTCCGTCCCGTCCCGTCCCGTCCCCCCCCCCCAGTCGTTTAGTTTTCCACCCGCGGAGGGGGCGGGCAGGAGTGCAGCAGGGCGAGTGCGTGGCTGACTGAGAAAGAAAGGCGGGAGCGGGGCCACGGGTGCGGCAGGATAGGGTACTCGGCAGCTGGGGTTTAGAGACGGCACGGCACCGGGTGGCTCCCCTCTGCCGCCCGGGCACGGAGCCGGCAGGGACGCCGCAGGGTCCTAAAGTCTCCCGCCGTCCATGCCCGGAGCGGCAAACCTGCTGGCGGGAGGGCGGGAGCGGGGCCACGGGTGCGGCAGGATAGGGTACTCGGCAGCTGGGGTCTAGAGACGGCACGGCACCGGGGGCTCCCCTCTGCCGCCCGGGCACGGAGCCGGCAGGGACGCCGCAGGGTCCTAAAGTCTCCCGCCGTCCATGCCCGGAGCGGCAAACCTGCTGGCGGGAGGGCGGGAGCGGGGCCACGGGTGCGGCAGGATAGGGTACTCGGCAGCTGGGGTCTAGAGACGGCACGGCACCGGGGGCTCCCCTCTGCCGCCCGGGCACGGAGCCGGCAGGGACGCCGCAGGGTCCTAAAGTCTCCCGCCTTCCATCCCCGGGGCGGCAAGCCTGGTGGCGGAAGGGGGGAGCAGGGCCAGCCAGGCTCGGCGCGAACTGCGTGGCGCGGGGCGGGGGGGGGGGGGGGGTGTCGGCCCGGGGGCCTGTTTCGGAGGCGGGGGGGTGCGCGCGCGCGCACGCGTTTGAGCGCACGACTGTGAGCGGGGCAGCGGGTGGAGGGTTTGGGCTGAGGGGGCCGGTTGCGGGGGGGGGCGGGGGGGTGCGCGCATGTGTGTAGGCACGTGCGAGTGGGTGGGGTGGCGGGCGGGAGGTTTGGGGCGGGGACTCGTTTGGGGGGGGGGGGCAGTGCGTGCGTGCGCGTGCACGCGTGAGCGCACGTGTGTGAGCGAGGCGGCGGGCGGGTGGTTCGGACCGGGCGGTGGGGGGGGGGGGGGGGGGGGGGGCCTGTTCGGGAGCGCGCGAGCGCACGTGGGTGAGTGCGGCAGCGGGCGGAAGGTTCGGCCGGCGGCCCTGTTTGGGGGAGGGGGGGCGCGCGCGCGCGCGCGCGTCTAAGGGCGGGTGAGCGGCTGCAGCAGCAGGCGGTGGGCGTTTGGGCCGGGGGCCTGTTTTGGCGGGGTGCGGGCGCGCACGCAGATGGAAATGAGAAAGGTTTGTAACGGTGTGGCTAACGCCGCTTTCTCTGTTACAGCCCGGGTGGTCGGCCGCTGCGACGTCCGGCCTGCGCCCGTGCCTGCCTACGGGCGGTGCGCTCGGCTCCCGGTCGGACCCGTCCCTGGGAAAGCAGCAGCCGCGTGCCTCGGCCTGGGCAGAGACCTGGGCCTCCAGGGCCCCAGCCAGGGCTGCCGGAGAGGCGCGCCGCGCTTCTAACAGAGGGGCGTCAGCGGCTCCGTCGCCGGCGGGATGCGTTCGAGCGGTGAGGACGGTCCCAGCGGCCTTAGGTGGTGGTGGGGGGCCCGCTCCTTCAGCGACGGGAGCGGGGGGAAACGGCCCCGGGGTGGGCCGGTCAGCCGGCACGGCGGCCACGCGAGCTCATCGTCTCCGAGGACGCTCGGCTAAGTCGGCCTTGGCCGCAGGGACCGCGTGTCAGGCAGCCGACTGACTTTCTGCAGAGGCCTGCGAGACCGCCGTCCCTCGGAGGCCGGCCGTGTCCTTGGAGAGTTTATCTCGGGATGGGGGCCCGTCCGGAGAAAACGCGGCGGGGTAGGGGGAAGGTGTGGGCAAAGGGAGCGTCCGGCTGATGGCTGACGGGCTGTGCTTTTCTCCCCTCCGGCCAGGTCTCGAGGAGACGGGGAAGGGGCTCTCCTCCCCCGCCCTCGGCCGAAAGCAGCTTTGCGCGACCCCGGTGCCAGGGAGGCCGGACCCCCGCGGAGGTAGCCCAGTGATGAGCCGCCGCCGCCGCCGCCGCCTCCGAGCCGGGAGGGACCCGATCAGGTACCGGTCACGACCGACGGGCGGGGAACGTGCGAGGGCCGCGCGACCCCTCGGCCGCCCGTCACGGCAGAGCCGGACTAACCGGGACGAACCGGCTTTTGCTCGAATGTCGGTGGATCGAGAAGAGGCCCTGCCCGGGAGCGACAGGGTGCAGGGCCACCACCCGCCAGGCTCTGCAGCCGCCCGCCCTCCTTCGGCGGGCGGGCCGGCCGGGCTCGCCACGGCAGACGGGACGGGACGGGACGGGACGGGGGCCGCCGCCACCTCTGCCCGGTCCGCGGCCCCTGACGGCGAGACAAAGAATTAAAAAAAGGCAAGGGGGGGTGGGGGTTGGGGGGTGGGGGGTGGGGGTGGGGGCTGGGGAGGAAAGACCGAGAAAATAAATAGATAAGGAAATGGTAATACAAAAGGCACGGGGTGCGGGCGTTGCGCTTCCTAACACAGAACTCGTCTGGGACAGGGGCGGGTGGGCGGTCTGCAGGGAGGCCGGCGGGGCAGGGCCGGCTTAGGACAGAGATTAAGCTGTCGCTCCCCGCCAATTGTTGAGAGAACCTAACGTGCGCCGGCCCTACGGCTGAGGAACGTAGGGAAGGATTAACGAACCACGGGTGACTCAGGCGTGAATTAATAGTTTTCGACAGGGCGATACGGGCCGACTTCTGCCGGAATGAATTAACGTCCGCCGGGTCGAGCTCACGTTCGTAACGAACGACTCGGTCGAGAACGAGCGCCAGGCGAGGAACGGGAGCCGGCCTAGGGAAGGCGCGCGCGCGTCATCCTCGGTAATTGCTTAACAAGTAAGCGTCGCTCGATCGCAAAGGGCGACAACGAGGTGAGTAAGACTGACTGACGCGGCGTAAGAGCTAATGAACAATTAACGCGTGATCACGCAGGGGCCGGAGAACGCTGACGTTAACCAAGAGCGTCGCAAGGTCCTAAAGGAGCGCCGCAATCGAACTTTAGGAGTCGGTAGTTCATCATACTTCTTACTACTAATCGAGTCACATTCAATCCGCGACGATCCGCTGGTACGTACGTACGTACGTACGTACGTACTCCTTCTCCGGCTATCAATGAAGGGGTGCACACCTAGCGTGCATGAACGAATGAGTTTTGTTATTTAATGGACTGCCAGAAAGAGTATTACCGCGCGGCGTTAAATCAGTCGGTAGGTGACGATCCATAAACGATACAAACCAGCCTTGCTCGTCAACCGTTAATAACTTAAATCGATGACGATTCATAGCGTATCGATTATTCTGTATTCGTTTAGGAGTGAATCCCACGCCAACGGTGCTACGCGGTACCCCGGTGGCCACCGACTCGTCCAGAGACGAGAGAGCAGCGTCGGCGCCTCTCCCCGAAGAAGTCGTTACCGATAAAGTACACCGACTGCGGGTAACGAGTTGCTCTCACGTTTTTGACGCGTGCCTGCCTGCCCGCCCGCCTGCGTGGTAAAAGACAAGATGCCAGACATAATAAATTTTTAAAAAGTGGAATCACGGAGCAGTCTTAATAAATCAATCAGGACCGGCCCGGAACGCGGCCAGGGAGTGCAGGCCGACCCCGCGGCGTGGCCAGGTTTACCCGGAGGCACAGGTAAGGAGGCCAAGCCTCCCCCGGAGGATCAGCTAGGGACAGCAGGTCTACCCTGGAGCGCCAGTAGGGGTACCGATACTACCCCGGAGGATCAAGTAGGGACGCCAGGCCTACCCCGGAACATGAGGTAGGGGTACCGGGCCTACCCCGGCGGGGGGGGGGGGGGGGGGGCGGGTCAGGTAGGGAGGGCGGGTCTAACCCCGTGTGCCCGTAGGGACGGCAGGCGTACCCCGGAGTACCGATGAGGGTTACGGGTACTACGCCGGAGTACCGGGTCGGGGTACGGGTACTACCCCGGAGCGCCGGGCGGGGGTACCGGTGCTACGCCGGAGCACCGATGAGGGTTACGGGTACTACCCCGGAGCGCCGGGCGGGGGTACCGGTGCTACCCCGGAGTACCGGGTCGGGGTACGGGTACTACCCCGGAGCGCCGGGCGGGGGTACCGGTGCTACCCCGGAGTACCGATGAGGGTTACGGGTACTACCCCGGAGCGCCGGGCGGGGGTACCGGTGCTACCCCGGAGTACCGGGTCGGGGTACGGGTACTACCCCGGAGCGCCGGGCGGGGGTACCGGTGCTACCCCGGAGTACCGATGAGGGTTACGGGTACTACCCCGGAGCGCCGGGCGGGGGTACCGGTGCTACCCCGGAGTACCGATGAGGGT
>NW_027212557.1:747500-756059 GCF_947461875.1 Haliaeetus albicilla
TCGCAGGCGATCGGCGGGAGGGGGAGAGGGACTCGCCCCCCTGCCGCGGGAGCACCGGACGTGCTAGAGGAGACAGCGACCCGCCGAGACGGGCGTGACCCCGGGACCAAGGCCCTCTGCCAGGGCGGCTCGCTCTGCAGCAGGCGGGGGAGCGGCACGAAAAGCCGACGCATCAGAGACGGCAGCGGCGGAGGGGGACGCCCCCCTGCCGCCCGCGGCACGCCTCGGGGGCCCACCCGGGCAGGTGCAGCCCACACTCGCCTTCTTTCCCCGTTTCCTTGGCTCAGCCGCCCCACCGCCCAGCGCTGCTCGCGGCCGGCACCTGCGGGTACCCGGACCGAGGCCAGCACCGGCGCCTCGCGTGTTTCAGGACACCTGAGGGCTCGCGGGGCCACGCGGCCGTCACACAGCCCGATTCAGTAAAGAAGCCCGAGGAACCCCGCTGAGCAGGGGAGGACGACACTGCCGCCATCGCAGCCCCCTTCGCTCGGAGGGGTGGAGGACAACACTTCGCATGCAACGGGAAGCGAATTGGAAAGGAGACCACCCTGCCTGAACACCGGACACTGCCGTGACTCCCTATTACGGGGAGCACAGAAGAGCCGGCCCGCCGAGGGCCCTCTCCGACGCGACCCGAACGGCCTCATCGATCAGTGAGGAAAGGGAAAAGGGGAAGGAGCGGAGGCCCCACGGCCACGAGTCCTGGGACAGCGACGGCCACTCACACCCGTCGCCACCCGGGGGCGGACGGCAGGTGCGGAGGCTCTGCGTGCGAGTGAGAGGGCAACGTCTGCGGAGAGGTGCAACGCCGGCCTGAACACCGGCAGAGCCGGCCCGCCGGGAAGCCCCTCCGACGCGCCCTAAACGCCTCATCGATCAGTAAGGGAAGGGAAAGAAGGAAGGAGCGGAGGCCCCACGGCCACGGGTCCTGGGACAGCGACGGCCACTCGCACCCGTCACCACCCGTGGGTGGATGGCAGGTGCGGGGGCTCTGCGTGCGAGTGAGGGCAACGCCTGCGAGAGGTGCTCCAACGGCCTGAACACCGGCAGAGCCGGCCCGCCGTGGAGGCTCTCCGACGCACCCGAGGACGCCTCAGCGGGCGCTGCCTGTGGGTCTGGATCAGTCAAATCGGGGAGGGGCGGGTGCCACGGGCCACCCGGCTCCAGACAGCGATTCCCTTGAGGGAGGTCAACGGAACTGGGGGAAGGCCACGGCAGGCTCAACTCCCCCAGCTCTTCCAGCGTTCGAGTGCCGGCAACCACCACCGGCTGCCGGTCTTTGCCCGCCCCACAGGCAACCGCTTGCCATCGCGGGGGGGTTGGAAAAAGGAAACGCGCCTGGACCCATGCCACACACGGGTGTTCGGGGCCGGGGAATGCCACAGAAGCTAGACAACCCCAGCCGCCTGCGTTCGGCTTAGCCAGCCACCAGGTACGGCCGCAATTTTCTTCCCGCTTTGCGGGCTCCAGCTTATGGCCAGAGAAAACGCGAAGAGGTGCCGCCACCTCTAACCCGGTACAGCGCTGCAGACCTTTCCACCGAGCCCTCCTGCAACCAGGCAAGCCGGGGCAGGCCGGACACCACAGGCCGCCCACTCATGGCTCATGCCGGCAAAAACAGGACGAGGCGCTGCGGCCTCTCGCCTGTGCCATCATCGGGCCCTCGGGGGCTGGGGGAAGCTGCGGCACATGCACGAGAACCCCCCAGCCGTCTGCATCCGGCTGCCGGCCACGGGACCGGCTGCCGCTTGCGCTCTGCCCAATACGTGCATGGGCTCTGGCTTAAGACCAGAGAAAACGCGATGAGGTGCCGCCACCTCTAACCCGGTACAGCGCTGCAGACCTTTCCACCGAGCCCTCCTGCAACCAGGCAAGCCGGGGCAGGCCGGACACCACAGGCCGCCCACTCATGGCTCATGCCGGCAAAAACAGGACGAGGCGCTGCGGCCTCTCGCCTGTGCCATCATCGGGCCCTCGGGGGCTGGGGGAAGCTGCGGCACGCACGAGACCCCCCAGCCGTCTGCATCCAGCTGCCGCTCTGCGCGCTCCAGCTTAAGGCCAGAGAAAAAAGGACGAGGTGCCGCCACCTCGCCCGCCCATCACCAGGCCCTCAGGAGCCGGCGGCGGCCGCGGCGGGCTGGACGCTCACGGGCAGCTGCCCTCGCATATCCCAGCGCTCACCTTTGCCATCATCGGGCCCTCCGGGGCCGGGGGAAAGCCGAGGCAGGCTCGACTCCGCCCGGTCTTCCAGCGTTCGAGTGCCGGTGGCCACCACCGGCCACCGGGCTTTGCCCTGCGGAATCCACCTTTGCACCTCTCGCACCACTCGGTCAACAGCCACCGCAGCCTGCCAGACCCTCGCAGGCACCCGGCTGGCTTACTCGAAAAACACCGGGAGACAAACAGGCCGAACGGAGAAACAACGAGCCGAACCACCAGGGAAACCACCACCACAACGGCCGCCCAGCGCCCCACTTCGCCGGCTGAGCCGTAGGCCTTGCAGCCGCTCACTAGCGCTGCTCCGTGCACCAGTCACCACCAGCTCCTATAGTACGGAGGATCACGTCCCCGCCCCCGGCCGGCTCCAAGAGTGCGGTCCCTGCCCACCGGGGAGACCTGCCAATGAGACCGACTTTTACGATGACGTAACTGGAGGCAGCGAAAAACAGCGACCCCTTCGCCAGCTCCGAGAAAGTGGTGGGGCTATCAGGTCTACCTCACAGCCCCCGAAATGCGACTAAGTCCCGCCGGAGCCGGGTAGACCTGACAGCCCTTTTCACCGGCCGCTCCGGCGGCGACACCCCGCGTCCTCCGGGCGCCGCCGGCGGCCGCGCCGGCCTCCGGAGCCGGGTAGACCTGGCGGCCGGCCGCGGAGCCGGGTAGACCTGGCGGCCGGCCGCGGAGCCGGGTAGACCTGGCGGCCCTTTTCACCGGCCGCTCCGGCGGCGACACCCCGCGTCCTCCGGGCGCCGCCGGCGGCCGCGCCGGCCTCCGGAGCCGGGTAGACCTGGCGGCCGGCCGCGGAGCCGGGTAGACCTGGCGGCCCTTTTCACCGGCCGCTCCGGCGGCGACACCCCGCGTCCTCCGGGCGCCGCCGGCGGCCGCGCCGGCCTCCGGAGCCGGGTAGACCTGGCGGCCGGCCGCGGAGCCGGGTAGACCTGGCGGCCCTTTTCACCGGCCGCTCCGGCGGCGACACCCCGCGTCCTCCGGGCGCCGCCGGCGGCCGCGCCGGCCTCCGGAGCCGGGTAGACCTGGCGGCCGGCCGCGGAGCCGGGTAGACCTGGCGGCCCTTTTCACCGGCCGCTCCGGCGGCGACACCCCGCGTCCTCCGGGCGCCGCCGGCGGCCGCGCCGGCCTCCGGAGCCGGGTAGACCTGGCGGCCGGCCGCGGAGCCGGGTAGACCTGGCGGCCGGCCGCGGAGCCGGGTAGACCTGACGGCCCTTTTCACCGGCCGCTCCGGCGGCGACACCCCGCGTCCTCCGGGCGCCGCCGGCGGCCGCGCCGGCCTCCGGAGCCGGGTAGACCTGGCGGCCGGCCGCGGAGCCGGGTAGACCTGGCGGCCCTTTTCACCGGCCGCTCCGGCGGCGACACCCCGCGTCCTCCGGGCGCCGCCGGCGGCCGCGCCGGCCTCCGGAGCCGGGTAGACCTGGCGGCCGGCCGCGGAGCCGGGTAGACCTGGCGGCCCTTTTCACCGGCCGCTCCGGCGGCGACACCCCGCGTCCTCCGGGCGCCGCCGGCGGCCGCGCCGGCCTCCGGAGCCGGGTAGACCTGGTGGCCGGCCGCGGAGCCGGGTAGACCTGGCGGCCGGCCGCGGAGCCGGGTAGACCTGACGGCCCTTTTCACCGGCCGCTCCGGCGGCGACACCCCGCGTCCTCCGGGCGCCGCCGGCGGCCGCGCCGGCCTCCGGAGCCGGGTAGACCTGGCGGCCGGCCGCGGAGCCGGGTAGACCTGGCGGCCCTTTTCACCGGCCGCTCCGGCGGCGACACCCCGCGTCCTCCGGGCGCCGCCGGCGGCCGCGCCGGCCTCCGGAGCCGGGTAGACCTGGCGGCCGGCCGCGGAGCCGGGTAGACCTGGCGGCCCTTTTCACCGGCCGCTCCGGCGGCGACACCCCGCGTCCTCCGGGCGCCGCCGGCGGCCGCGCCGGCCTCCGGAGCCGGGTAGACCTGGCGGCCGGCCGCGGAGCCGGGTAGACCTGGCGGCCGGCCGCGGAGCCGGGTAGACCTGGCGGCCCTTTTCACCGGCCGCTCCGGCGGCGACACCCCGCGTCCTCCGGGCGCCGCCGGCGGCCGCGCCGGCCTCCGGAGCCGGGTAGACCTGGCGGCCGTTCGGTGCTCCTTGGGGGGGGGGGGGGGGGGGGGGCAGGTGCGCCTGATTTTGTTTCGTTTTTTCCGTGTGTTTTTTTTTTTTTCTTTTTCTTTTGAGATTTGAGCTAAATCTGATAAAAGGGCCACCCCGTCCCGGTTTCTCCTGGACGGCATTTCTTTCCCCCTCCCCTTCCCACGTTTGAACCACTTCTATAACAAGGGAGCATGTTTAAACGTCCTGTCTGATGCAAGAGTTATTTCACCTTTATTGATTTCGGTAGGAAATACCAACACAATATTAACAAAAAACAGTTTTTCAAAGAATTTTTGTTTTCTGACCCCCTCCTTCCACCCTCGTCGTTCTCATGCACGTGCACGCACCTACTCCGACCCGGTGGCTGCCAGGCACTTGCCAGCTTCACCACACCAGCCAGCCCCCCCGCTCCGCCGACGCCGCCCCCTCCCTCCCCCCCATTCTCTCGGCGGGGGACCGGGCAGAGGCGGCAGCCCCCGGCACAAACTGCCCAGCTCCCCGGCGCGAGTTCGCTGTTCACTGGGTGCCTTCAGGACTGGTCGCCCCTTGCCAGGTTCAGGTTCGGGTCCACGGCGCTGCTGGGCGCTCGCCGACTTTTGGTTTTGTTTTTTGCGGTCTTGGAGGTTTTTTTTGGGGGTGGGGTGTTGTTTTTAATTCCCCCCCCCCCGCCTTTTTTTTTTTTTTTTTTTTTTGGCGTTTTACTTTTTTTGAATAAAATAAATACTTTAAAATACATGTCTGCGATCCTGCAGGCACCGCCACCTCCCCCCCCCCCCCCCCCCCCCCGCGACACACGCGCGCTCAGAGGCGCGCGCACACACATACGGAGAGCGACGCAGGCACACACAGATACAGGCACCCCTGCACGGCTGTGCTCCCCCTCCCTCCCCGCGCTGCAGTCCCGGACCTGCAGGCCAGTAGGTGCAGCCCCCCCCCCCCCCGCCGCCCCCGGCCCCCCGGCCCCCACCCGATCGCAGACTCTCCGGCGCCCCGGAGACGGGGGGGGTGGGGGGATTGGGGGGCGGGTGTCTGGGTGGGGCGGTCTGCAGCCCGGCAACGGGGCCCCCGGCAACTGTGTTTTTTCCCGCCACGGCTAACGGTCTGCTGCTCAGTCGTGGCGGCAGCAGCGGAGGGGAAAGGAGGCTAGCAAAGAGGGGGGCGAGAGCGGCTGGCGAGCAAGGCGGGGAGCCTGGCGCAGAGGTAGGCTGGCGAGGGGGGATGGTGTGTCTTTTCGGAGAAGACTTCTGTTTGGATCGGTTGGAGTTGTTTTTTTTTTTTTTTTTACTTCTGTCCCCCGTCCCTGTCCGTCCGTCCCGTCCCGTCCCGTCCCCCCCCCCCCCAGTCGTTTAGTTTTCCACCCGCGGAGGGGGCGGGCAGGAGTGCAGCAGGGCGAGTGCGTGGCTGACTGAGAAAGAAAGGCGGGAGCGGGGCCACGGGTGCGGCAGGATAGGGTACTCGGCAGCTGGGGTTTAGAGACGGCACGGCACCGGGTGGCTCCCCTCTGCCGCCCGGGCACGGAGCCGGCAGGGACGCCGCAGGGTCCTAAAGTCTCCCGCCGTCCATGCCCGGAGCGGCAAACCTGCTGGCGGGAGGGCGGGAGCGGGGCCACGGGTGCGGCAGGATAGGGTACTCGGCAGCTGGGGTCTAGAGACGGCACGGCACCGGGGGCTCCCCTCTGCCGCCCGGGCACGGAGCCGGCAGGGACGCCGCAGGGTCCTAAAGTCTCCCGCCTTCCATCCCCGGGGCGGCAAGCCTGGTGGCGGAAGGGGGGAGCAGGGCCAGCCAGGCTCGGCGCGAACTGCGTGGCGCGGGGCGGGGGGGGGGGGGTGTCGGCCCGGGGGCCTGTTTCGGAGGCGGGGGGGGGTGCGCGCGCGCACGCGTTTGAGCGCACGACTGTGAGCGGGGCAGCGGGTGGAGGGTTTGGGCTGAGGGGGCCGGTTGCGGGGGGGGTCCGGGGGGGTGCGCGCATGTGTGTAGGCACGTGCGAGTGGGTGGGGTGGCGGGCGGGAGGCTTGGGGCGGGGACTCGTTTGGGGGGGGGGGGGCAGTGCGTGCGTGCGCGTGCACGCGTGAGCGCACGTGTGTGAGCGAGGCGGCGGGCGGGTGGTTCGGACCGGGCGGGGGGGGGGGGGGGGGGCCTGTTCGGGAGCGCGCGAGCGCACGTGGGTGAGTGCGGCAGCGGGCGGAAGGTTCGGCCGGCGGCCCTGTTTGGGGGAGGGGGGGCGCGCGCGCGCGCGCGTCTAAGGGCGGGTGAGCGGCTGCAGCAGCAGGCGGTGGGCGTTTGGGCCGGGGGCCTGTTTTGGCGGGGTGCGGGCGCGCACGCAGATGGAAATGAGAAAGGTTTGTAACGGTGTGGCTAACGCCGCTTTCTCTGTTACAGCCCGGGTGGTCGGCCGCTTCGACGTCCGGCCTGCGCCCGTGCCTGCCTACGGGCGGTGCGCTCGGCTCCCGGTCGGACCCGTCCCTGGGAAAGCAGCAGCCGCGTGCCTCGGCCTGGGCAGAGACCTGGGCCTCCAGGGCCCCAGCCAGGGCTGCCGGAGAGGCGCGCCGCGCTTCTAACAGAGGGGCGTCAGCGGCTCCGTCGCCGGCGGGATGCGTTCGAGCGGTGAGGACGGTCCCAGCGGCCTTAGGTGGTGGTGGGGGGGCCCGCTCCTTCAGCGACGGGAGCGGGGGGAAACGGCCCCGGGGTGGGCCGGTCAGCCGGCACGGCGGCCACGCGAGCTCATCGTCTCCGAGGACGCTCGGCTAAGTCGGCCTTGGCCGCAGGGACCGCGTGTCAGGCAGCCGACTGACTTTCTGCAGAGGCCTGCGAGACCGCCGTCCCTCGGAGGCCGGCCGTGTCCTTGGAGAGGCTATCTCGGGATGGGGGCCCGTCCGGAGAAAACGCGGCGGGGTAGGGGGAAGGTGTGGGCAAAGGGAGCGTCCGGCTGATGGCTGACGGGCTGTGCTTTTCTCCCCTCCGGCCAGGTCTCGAGGAGACGGGGAAGGGGCTCTCCTCCCCCGCCCTCGGCCGAAAGCAGCTTTGCGCGACCCCGGTGCCAGGGAGGCCGGACCCCCGCGGAGGTAGCCCAGTGATGAGCCGCCGCCGCCGCCTCCGAGCCGGGAGGGACCCGATCAGGTACCGGGCACGACCGACGGGCGGGGAACGTGCGAGGGCCGCGCGACCCCTCGGCCGCCCGTCACGGCAGAGCCGGACTAACCGGGACGAACCAGCTTTTGCTCGAATGTCGGTGGATCGAGAAGAGGCCCTGCCCGGGAGCGACAGGGTGCAGGGCCACCACCCGCCAGGCTCTGCAGCCGCCCGCCCTCCTTCGGCGGGCGGGCCGGCCGGGCTCGCCACGGCAGACGGGACGGGACGGGACGGGACGGGGGCCGCCGCCACCTCTGCCCGGTCCGCGGCCCCTGACGGCGAGACAAAGAATTAAAAAAAGGCAAGGGGGGGTGGGGGTTGGGGGGTGGGGGGTGGGGGTGGGGGCTGGGGAGGAAAGACCGAGAAAATAAATAGATAAGGAAATGGTAATACAAAAGGCACGGGGTGCGGGCGTTGCGCTTCCTAACACAGAACTCGTCTGGGACAGGGGCGGGTGGGCGGTCTGCAGGGAGGCCGGCGGGGCAGGGCCGGCTTAGGACAGAGATTAAGCTGTCGCTCCCCGCCAATTGTTGAGAGAACCTAACGTGCGCCGGCCCTACGGCTGAGGAACGTAGGGAAGGATTAACGAACCACGGGTGACTCAGGCGTGAATTAATAGTTTTCGACAGGGCGATACGGGCCGACTTCTGCCGGAATGAATTAACGTCCGCCGGGTCGAGCTCACGTTCGTAACGAACGACTCGGTCGAGAACGAGCGCCAGGCGAGGAACGGGAGCCGGCCTAGGGAAGGCGCGCGCGCGTCATCCTCGGTAATTGCTTAACAAGTAAGCGTCGCTCGATCGCAAAGGGCGACAACGAGGTGAGTAAGACTGACTGACGCGGCGTAAGAGCTAATGAACAATTAACGCGTGATCACGCAGGGGCCGGAGAACGCTGACGTTAACCAAGAGCGTCGCAAGGTCCTAAAGGAGCGCCGCAATCGAACTTTAGGAGTCGGTAGTTCATCATACTTCTTACTACTAATCGAGTCACATTCAATCCGCGACGATCCGCTGGTACGTACGTACGTACGTACGTACGTACTCCTTCTCCGGCTATCAATGAAGGGGTGCACACCTAGCGTGCATGAAC
>NW_027212558.1:0-61772 GCF_947461875.1 Haliaeetus albicilla
GCAGTACCGCCAAATCTAAACCTAGGTCAAAACCGGCACTACTGCTGCGCTTAACCTTGGATCTCTGCAGTACTATCGCACCGAAGCCCAGCAGTACCGCCAAATCTAAACCTAGCTCAAAACTGGCACTACTGCTGCGCTTAACCTTGGATCTTTGCAGTACTATCGCACCGAAGCCCAGCAGTACCGCCCAAATCTAAACCTAGCTCAAAATAGGCACTACTGCTGCGCTTAACCTTGGATCTTTGCAGTACTATCGCACCTCAGCCCAGCAGTACCGCCCAAATCTAACCCTAGCTCAAAATAGGCACTACTGCTGCGCTTAACCATGGATCTTTGCGTACTATAGCACCGAAGCCCAGCAGTACCGCCAAATGTAAACCTAGCTCAAAACCGGCACTACTGCTGCGCTTAACCTTGGATTTTTGAAGTACTATCGCACCGAAGCCCAGCAGTACCGCCAAATCTAAACCTAGCTCAAAATAGGCACTACTGCTGCGCTTAGCCTTAGATCTTTGCAGTACTATTGCACCGAAGGCCAGCAGTACCGCCCAAATCTAAACCTAGCTCAAAATAGGCAGTACTGCTGCGCTTAACCTTGGATCTTTGCAGTACTATCACACCGAAGCCCAGCAGTACCGCCCAAATCTAAACCTAGCTCAAAACTGGCACTACTGCTGCGCTTAACCTTAGATCTTTGCGTACTATTACACCGAAGCCCAGCAGTACCGCCAAATGTAAACCTAGCTCAAAACCGGCACTACTGCTGCGCTTAACCTTGGATCTTTGCAGTACTATCGCACCGAAGCCCAGCAGTACCGCCAAATGTAAACCTAGCTCAAAACCGGCACTACTGCTGCGCTTAACCTTGGATCCTTGCAGTACCGTCGCACCGAAGCCCAGCAGTACCGCCCAAATCTAAACCTAGCTCAAAACCGGCACTACTGCTGCGCTTAACCTTAGATTTTGGCAGTACTGTCGCACCGAAGCCCAGCAGTACCGCCAAATGTAAACCTAGCTCAAAACCGGCACTGCTGCTGCGCTTAACCTTGGATCTCTGCAGTACTATAGCACCGAAGCCCAGCAGTACCGCCAAATCTAAACCTAGCTCAAATCCGGCACTACTGCTGCGCTGAACCTTGGATTTTTGCAGTACTATAGCACCGAAGCCCAGCAGTACCGCCCAAATCTAAACCTAGCTCAAAACCGGCACTACTGCTGCGCTTAACCTTAGATCTTTGCAGTACTATTGCACCGAAGGCCAGCAGTACCGCCCAAATCTAAACCTAGCTCAAAACCGGCACTATTGCTGCGCTTAACCTTAGATCTTTGCAGTACTATTGCACTGAAGCCCAGCAGTACCGCCAAATCTAAACGTAGCTCAAAACCGGCACTACTGCTGCGCTTAACCTTAGATCTTTGCAGTAGTATCGCACTGAATCCCAGCAGTACCGCCAAATCTAAACCTAGCTCAAAACTGGCACTACTGCTGCGCTTAACCTTGGATCTCTGCAGTACTATCGCACCGAAGCCCAGCAGTACCGCCAAATCTAAACCTAGCTCAAAACCGGCACTACTGCTGCGCTTAACCTTAGATCTTTGCAGTACTATTGCACCTCAGCCCAGCAGTACCGCCAAATGTAAACCTAGCTCAAAACCAGCACTACTGCTGCGCTTAACCTTGGATCTTTGCTGTACTATTGCAGCGAAGGCCAGCAGTACCGCCCAAATCTAAATCTAGCTCAAAACCGGCACTACTGCTGCGCTTAACCTTGGATTTTGGCAGTACTATCGCACCGAAGCCCAGCAGTACCGCTAAATCTAAACCTAGCTCAAAATAGGCACTACTGCTGCGCTTAGCCTTAGATCTTTGCAGTACTATTGCACCGAAGGCCAGCAGTACCGCCAAATCTAAACCTAGCTCAAAACTGGCACTACTGCTGCGCTTAACCTTGGATCTTTGCAGTACTATTGCACCGAAGCCCAGCAGTACCGCCCAAATCTAAACCTAGCTCAAAACCGGCACTACTGCTGCGCTTAACCTTAGATCTTTGCAGTACTATCGCAGCGACGCCCAGCAGTACTGCCCAAATGTAAACCTAGCTCAAAACCGGCACTACTGCTGCGCTGAAACTTAGATCTTTGCGTACTATAGCACCGAAGCCCAGCAGTACCGCCAAATGTAAACCTAGCTCAAAACCGGCACTATTGCTGCGCTTAACCTTGGATTTTTGCAGTACTATCGCACCGAAGCCCAGCAGTACCGCCCAAATCTAAACCTAGCTCAAAACCGGCACTACTGCTGCGCTTAGCCTTGGATCTTTGCGTACTATAGCACCGAAGTCAACAGCAGTACCGCCAAATGTAAACCTAGCTCAAAACTGGCACTACTGCTGCGCTTAACCTTGGATTTTTGCAGTACTATTGCACCGAAGCCCAGCAGTACCGCCCAAATCTAAACCTAGCTCAAAACCGGTACTACTGCTGCGCTTAACCTTAGATCTTTGCAGTACTATTGCACCGAAGCCCAGCAGTACCGCCAAATGTAAACCTAGCTCAAAACCGGCACTACTGCTGCGCTTAACCTTGGATCTTTGCAGTACTATCGCACCGAAGCCCAGCAGTACCGCCCAAATCTAAACCTAGCTCAAAACCGGCACTACTGCTGCGCTTAACCTTGGATCTTTGCGTACTATAGCACCGAAGCCCAGCAGTACCGCCAAATGTAAACCTAGCTCAAAACCGGCACTACTGCTGCGCTTAACCTTGGATTTTTGCTGTACTATCGCATCGAAGCCCAGCAGTACCGCCAAATGTAAACCTAGCTCAAAATAGGCACTACTGCTGCGCTTAACCTTGGATCTTTGCAGTACTATAGCACCGAAGCCCAGCAGTACCGCCAAATGTAAACCTAGCTCAAAACCGGCACTACTGCTGCGCTTAACCTTAGATCTTTGCAGTACTATCGCACCGAAGCCCAGCAGTACCGCCCAAATCTAAACCTAGCTCAAAACCGGCACTACTGCTGCGCTTAACCTTAGATTTTGGCAGTACTGTCGCACCGAAGCCCAGCAGTACCGCCAAATCTAAACCTAGCTCAAAACCTGCACTACTGCTGCGCTTAACCTTGGATTTTGGCAGTACTATCGCACCGAAGCCCAGCAGTACGCCCAAATCTAAACCTAGCTCAAAATAGGCACTACTGCTGCGCTTAACCTTAGATCTTTGCAGTACTGTCGCACCGAAGCCCAGCAGTACCGCCCAAATCTAAACCTAGATCAAATCCGGCACTACTGCTGCGCTTAACCTTGGATTTTTGCAGTACTATCGCACCGAAGCCCAGCAGTACCGCCCAAATGTAAACCTAGCTCAAAACCGGCACTATTGCTGCGCTTAACCTTGGATCTTTGCAGTACTATCGCACCGAAGCCCAGCAGTACCGCCCAAATCTAAACCTAGCTCAAAACCGGCACTACTGCTGCGCTTAACCTTGGATCTTTGCGTACTATAGCACCGAAGCCCAGCAGTACCGCCCAAATCTAAACCTAGCTCAAAATAGGCACTACTGCTGCGCTGAAACTTAGATCTTTGCGTACTATAGCACCGAAGCCCAGCAGTACCGCCAAATGTAAACCTAGCTCAAAACCGGCACTATTGCTGCGCTTAACCTTGGATTTTTGCAGTACTATCGCACCGAAGCCCAGCAGTACCGCCCAAATCTAAACCTAGCTCAAAATAGGCACTACTGCTGCGCTTAGCCTTGGATCTTTGCGTACTATAGCACCGAAGTCAACAGCAGTACCGCCAAATGTAAACCTAGCTCAAAACCGGCACTACTGCTGCGCTTAATCTTGGATCTTTGCACTACTATCGCACCGAAGCCCAGCAGTACCGCCAAATATAAACCTAGCTCAAAACCGGCACTACTGCTGCGCTGAACCTTGGATCTTTGCAGTACTATCGCACCGAAGCCCAGCAGTACCGCCAAATCTAAACCTAGCTCAAAACCGGCACTACTGCTGCGCTTAACCTTGGATCTTTGCAGTACTATCGCACCGAAGCCCAGCAGTACCGCCCAAATCTAAACGTAGCTCAAAACCGGCACTACTGCTGCGCTGAACCTTACATCTTTGCGTACTATTGCACCGAAGCCCAGCAGTACCGCCAAATCTAAACCTAGCTCAAAACCGGCACTACTGCTGCGCTTAGCCTTGGATCTTTGAAGTACTATCGCACCGAAGCCCAGCAGTACCGCCAAATCTAAACCTAGCTCAAAACCGGCACTACTGCTGCACTTAGCCTTAGATCTTTGCAGTACTATCGCACCGAAGGCCAGCAGTACCGCCCAAATCTAAACGTAGCTCAAAACCGGCACTACTGCTGCGCTGAACCTTAGATCTTTGCAGTACTATCGCACCGAAGCCCAGCAGTACCGCCCAAATATAAACCTAGCTCAAAACCGGCACTACTGCTGCGCTGAACCTTGGATCTTTGCAGTACTATCGCACCGAAGCCCAGCAGTACCGCCCAAATCTAAACCTAGCTCAAAACCGGCACTACTGCTGCGCTTAACCTTGGATCTCTGCAGTACTATCGCACCGAAGCCCAGCAGTACCGCCCAAATCTAAACCTAGCTCAAAATAGGCACTACTGCTGCGCTTAGCCTTGGATCTTTGCAGTACTATCGCACCGAAGCCCAGCAGTACCGCCCAAATCTAAACCTAGTTCAAATCCGGCACTACTGCTGCGCTTAACCTTTGATTTTTGCAGTACTATCGCACCGAAGCCTAGCAGTACCGCCAAATCTAAACCTAGCTCAAAACCGGCACTACTGCTGCGCTTAACCTTGGATCTTTGCAGTACTATCGCACCGAAGCCCAGCAGTACCGCCCAAATATAAACCTAGCTCAAAACCGGCACTGCTGCGCTGAACCTTGGATCTTTGCAGTAGTATTGCACCGAAGCCCAGCAGTACCGCCCAAATCTAAACCTAGCTCAAAACTGGCACTACTGCTGCGCTTAACCTTGGATCTTTGCAGTACTATCGCACCGAAGCCCAGCAGTACCGCCCAAATATAAACCTAGCTCAAAACCGGCACTACTGCTGCGCTTAACCTTGGATCTTTGCAGTACTATCGCACCGAAGCCCAGCAGTACCGCCCAAATCTAAACCTAGCTCAAAACCGGCACTACTGCTGCGCTTAACCTTGGATCTTTGCAGTACTGTTGCACCGAAGCCCAGCAGTACCGCCCAAATCTAAACCTAGCTCAAAACCGGCACTACTGCTGCGCTTAACCTTGGATCTCTGCAGTACTATCGCACCGAAGCCCAGCAGTACCGCCCAAATCTAAACCTAGCTCAAAATAGGCACTACTGCTGCGCTTAGCCTTGGATCTTTGCAGTACTATAGCATCGAAGCCCAGCAGTACCGCCCAAATATAAACCTAGCTCAAAACCGGCACTACTGCTGCGCTTAACCTTGGATCTTTGCAGTAGTATTGCACCGAAGCCCAGCAGTACCGCCAAATCTAAACCTAGCTCAAAACCGGCACTACTGCTGCGCTTAACCTTGGATCTTTGCAGTACTATCGCACCGAAGCCCAGCAGTACCGCCCAAATCTAAACCTAGCTCAAAACAGGCACTACTGCTGCGCTTAACCTTGGATTTTGGCAGTACTATCGCACCGAAGCCCAGCAGTACCGCCAAATGTAAACCTAGCTCAAAACCGGCACTACTGCTGCGCTTAACCTTGGATCTTTGCAGTACTATCGCACCGAAGCCCAGCAGTACCGCCCAAATCTAAACCTAGCTCAAAACCGGCACTACTGCTGCGCTTAACCTTGGATTTTGGCAGTACTATCGCACCGAAGCCCAGCAGTACCGCCGAAATCTAAACCTAGCTCAAAACCGGCACTACTGCTGCGCTTAATCTTGGATCTTTGCACTACTATCGCACCGAAGCCCAGCAGTACCGCCCAAATATAAACCTAGCTCAAAACCGGCACTACTGCTGCGCTGAACCTTGGATCTTTGCAGTACTATCGCATCGAAGCACAGCAGTACCGCCAAATGTAAACCTAGCTCAAAACCGGCACTACTGCTGCGCTTAACCTTGGATCTTTGCAGTACTATCGCACCGAAGCCCAGCAGTACCGCCAAATCTAAACCTAGCTCAAAACCGGCACTACTGCTGCGCTGAACCTTGGATATTTGCAGTACTATCGCACCGAAGCCCAGCAGTACCGCCCAAATCTAAACCTAGCTCAAAACCAGCACTACTGCTGCGCTTAACCTTGGATTTTGGCAGTACTATTGCACCGAAGCCCAGCAGTACCGCCAAATCTAAACCTAGCTCAAAACCGGCACTATTGCTGCGCTTAACCTTAGATCTTTGCAGTACTATCGCACCTCAGCCCAGCAGTACCGCCAAATGTAAACCTAGCTCAAAACCGGCACTACTGCTGCGCTGAACCTTAGATCTTTGCAGTACTGTCGCACCGAACCACAGCAGTACCTCCCAAATCTAAACCTAGCTCAAAATAGGCACTACTGCTGCACTTAACCTTGGATCTTTGCGTACTATAGCACCGAAGCCCAGCGGTACCGCCCAAATCTAAACCTAGCTCAAAACAGGCGCTACTGCTGCGCTTAACCTTAGATCTTGGCAGTACTGTCGCACCGAAGCCCAGCAGTACCGCCAAATGTAAACCTAGCTCAAAACCGGCACTACTGCTGCGCTTAACCTTGGATCTTTGCAGTACTATCGCACCGAAGCCCAGCAGTACCGCCCAAATCTAAACGTAGCTCAAAACCGGCACTACTGCTGCGCTGAACCTTACATCTTTGCGTACTATTGCACCGAAGCCCAGCAGTACCGCCAAATCTAAACCTAGCTCAAAACCGGCACTACTGCTGCGCTTAGCCTTGGATCTTTGAAGTACTATCGCACCGAAGCCCAGCAGTACCGCCAAATCTAAACCTAGCTCAAAATAGGCACTACTGCTGCACTTAGCCTTAGATCTTTGCAGTACTATTGCACCGAAGGCCAGCAGTACCGCCAAATCTAAACCTAGCTCAAAACCGGCACTACTGCTGCGCTTAATCTTGGATCTTTGCACTACTATCGCACCGAAGCCCAGCAGTACCGCCCAAATCTAAACCTAGCTCAAAACCGGCACTACTGCTGCGCTTAACCTTGGATTTTTGCAGTACTATCGCACCGAAGGCCAGCAGTACTGCCCAAATCTAAACCTAGCTCAAAACCGGCACTACTGCTGCGCTTAACCTTGGATTTTGGTAGTACTATCGCACCGAAGGCCAGCAGTACTGCCAAATCTAAACCTAGCTCAAAACTGGCACTACTGCTGCGCTTAACCTTGGATCTTTGCAGTACTATCGCACCTCAGCCCAGCACTACCGCCCAAATCTAAACCTAGCTCAAAACTGGCACTACTGCTGCGCTGAACCTTGGATCTTTGCAGTACTATCGCACCGAAGGCCAGCAGTACCGCCCAAATCTAAACCTAGCTCAAAACCGGCACTACTGCTGCGCTGAACCTTGGATCTTTGCAGTACTATCGCATCGAAGCACAGCAGTACCGCCAAATGTAAACCTAGCTCAAAACCGGCACTACTGCTGCGCTTAACCTTGGATCTTTGCAGTACTATCGCACCGAAGCCCAGCAGTACCGCCAAATCTAAACCTAGCTCAAAACCGGCACTACTGCTGCGCTGAACCTTGGATATTTGCAGTACTATCGCACCGAAGCCCAGCAGTACCGCCCAAATCTAAACCTAGGTCAAAACCAGCACTACTGCTGCGCTTAACCTTGGATTTTGGCAGTACTATTGCACCGAAGCCCAGCAGTACCGCCAAATCTAAACCTAGCTCAAAACCGGCACTATTGCTGCGCTTAACCTTAGATCTTTGCAGTACTATCGCACCTCAGCCCAGCAGTACCGCCAAATGTAAACCTAGCTCAAAACCGGCACTACTGCTGCGCTGAACCTTAGATCTTTGCAGTACTGTCGCACCGAACCACAGCAGTACCGCCCAAATCTAAACCTAGCTCAAAATAGGCACTACTGCTGCACTTAACCTTGGATCTTTGCGTACTATAGCACCGAAGCCCAGCGGTACCGCCCAAATCTAAACCTAGCTCAAAACAGGCGCTACTGCTGCGCTTAACCTTAGATCTTGGCAGTACTGTCGCACCGAAGCCCAGCAGTACCGCCAAATGTAAACCTAGCTCAAAACCGGCACTACTGCTGCGCTTAACCTTGGATCTTTGCAGTACTATCGCACCGAAGCCCAGCAGTACCGCCCAAATCTAAACGTAGCTCAAAACCGGCACTACTGCTGCGCTGAACCTTACATCTTTGTGTACTATTGCACCGAAGGCCAGCAGTACCGCCAAATCTAAACCTAGCTCAAAACCGGCACTACTGCTGCGCTTAGCCTTGGATCTTTGAAGTACTATCGCACCGAAGCCCAGCAGTACCGCCAAATCTAAACCTAGCTCAAAACCGGCACTACTGCTGCGCTTAACCTTGGATCTTTGCAGTACTATCGCACCGAAGCCCAGCAGTACCGCCCAAATCTAAACGTAGCTCAAAACCGGCACTACTGCTGCGCTGAACCTTAGATCTTTGCAGTACTATCGCACCGAAGCCCAGCAGTACCGCCCAAATATAAACCTAGCTCAAAACCGGCACTACTGCTGCGCTGAACCTTGGATCTCTGCAGTACTATCGCACCGAAGCCCAGCAGTACCGCCCAAATCTAAACCTAGCTCAAAATAGGCACTACTGCTGCGCTTAGCCTTGGATCTTTGCAGTACTATCGCACCGAAGCCCAGCAGTACCGCCCAAATCTAAACCTAGTTCAAATCCGGCACTACTGCTGCGCTTAACCTTTGATTTTTGCAGTACTATCGCACCGAAGCCCAGCAGTACCGCCAAATCTAAACCTAGCTCAAAACCGGCACTACTGCTGCGCTTAACCTTGGATCTTTGCAGTACTATCGCACCGAAGCCCAGCAGTACCGCCCAAATATAAACCTAGCTCAAAACCGGCACTGCTGCGCTGAACCTTGGATCTTTGCAGTAGTATTGCACCGAAGCCCAGCAGTACCGCCCAAATCTAAACGTAGCTCAAAACCGGCACTACTGCTGCGCTTAACCTTGGATCTTTGCAGTACTATCGCACCGAAGCCCAGCAGTACCGCCCAAATCTAAACCTAGCTCAAAACCGGCACTACTGCTGCGCTTAACCTTGGATTTTTGCAGTACTATCGCACCGAAGCCCAGCAGTACCGCCCAAATCTAAACCTAGCTCAAAACCGGCACTACTGCTGCGCTTAACCTTGGATCTTTGCAGTACTATCGCACCGAAGCCCAGCAGTACCGCCCAAATCTAAACCTAGCTCAAAACCGGCACTACTGCTGTGCTTAACCTTGGATCTTTGCAGTACTATCGCACCGAAGGCCAGCAGTACCGCCAAATCTAAACCTAGCTCAAAACTGGCACTACTGCTGCGCTTAACCTTGGATCTTTGCAGTACTGTCGCACCGAAGCCCAGCAGTACCGCCCAAATCTAAACCTAGCTCAAAACTGGCACTACTGCTACGCTGAACCTTAGATCTTGCGTACTATTGCACCGAAGCCCAGCAGTACCGCCAAATGTAAACCTAGCTCAAAACCGGCACTACTGCTGCGCTTAACCTTGGATCTTTGCAGTACTATCGCACCGAAGCCCAGCAGTACCGCCCAAATCTAAACGTAGCTCAAAACCGGCACTACTGCTGCACTGAACCTTACATCTTTGCGTACTATAGCACCGAAGCCCAGCAGTACCGCCCAAATATAAACCTAGCTCAAAACCGGCACTACTGCTGCGCTGAACCTTGGATCTTTGCGTACTATAGCATCGAAGCCCAGCAGTACCGCCCAAAT
The DNA here is from genome assembly GCF_947461875.1 of Haliaeetus albicilla. Lineage (NCBI taxonomy): Eukaryota > Metazoa > Chordata > Aves > Accipitriformes > Accipitridae > Haliaeetus > Haliaeetus albicilla. The sequence continues at coordinate 9,958 of NW_027212558.1, forward strand.
CTAAACCTAGCTCAAAACCGGCACTACTGCTGCGCTTAACCTTGGATCTTTGCAGTACTATCGCACCGAAGCCCAGCAGTACCGCCCAAATCTAAACCTAGCTCAAAATAGGCACTACTGCTGCGCTTAACCTTAGATCTTTGCAGTACTGTCGCACCGAAGCCCAGCAGTACCGCCCAAATATAAACCTAGCTCAAAACCGGCACTACTGCTGCGCTGAACCTTGGATCTTTGCAGTACTATCGCACCGAAGCCCAGCAGTACCGCCCAAATCTAAACCTAGCTCAAAATAGGCACTACTGCTGCGCTTAACCTTGGATCTTTGCAGTACTATCGCACCGAAGCCCAGCAGTACCGCCCAAATCTAAACCTAGCTCAAAATAGGCACTACTGCTGCGCTTAACCTTAGATTTTGGCAGTACTATCGCACCAAAGCCCAGCAGTACCGCCCAAATCTAAACCTAGCTCAAAATAGGCACTACTGCTGCGCTTAGCCTTGGATCTTTGCAGTACTATCGCACTGAAGCCCAGCAGTACCGCCCAAATCTAAACCTAGCTCAAAATAGGCACTACTGCTGCGCCTAACCTTAGATTTTGGCAGTACTATCGCACCGAAGCCCAGCAGTACTGCCCAAATCTAACCCTAGCTCAAAACCGGCACTACTGCTGCGCTTAAGCTTGGATCTTTGCGTACTATCGCACCAAAGCCCAGCAGTACCGCCGAAATCTAAACCTAGCTCAAAACCGGCACTACTGCTGTGCTTAACCTTGGATCTTTGCAGTAGTATTGTACCGAAGCCCAGCAGTACCGCCGAAATCTAAACCTAGCTCAAAATAGGCACTACTGCTGCGCTTAGCCTTGGATCTTTGCACTACTATCGCACCAAAGCCCAGCAGTACCGCCCAAATCTAAACCTAGCTCAAATCCGGCACTACTGCTGCGCTTAACCTTGGATTTTTGCAGTACTATCGCACCGAAGCCCAGCAGTACCGCCAAATCTAAACCTAGCTCAAAATAGGCACTACTGCTGCACTTAGCCTTAGATCTTTGCAGTACTATTGCACCGAAGGCCAGCAGTACCGCCAAATGTAAACCTAGCTCAAAACCGGCACTACTGCTGCGCTTAACCTTGGATTTTTGCAGTACTATCGCACCGAAGCCCAGCAGTACCGCCCAAATCTAAACCTAGCTCAAAACCGGCACTACTGCTGTGCTTAACCTTGGATTTTGGTAGTACTATCGCACCGAAGCCCAGCAGTACCGCCCAAATCTAAACCTAGCTCAAAACTGGCACTACTGCTGCGCTGAACCTTAGATCTTTGCAGTACTATCGCACCGAAGCCCAGCAGTACCGCCCAAAGTTAAACCTAGCTCAAAACCGGCACTACTGCTGCGCTTAACCTTGGATCTTTGCAGTACTATCGCACCGAAGCCCAGCAGTACCGCCAAATGTAAACCTAGCTCAAAACCGGCACTACTGCTGCGCTTAACCTTGCATTTTTGCGTACTATTGCACCGAAGCCCAGCAGTACCGCCAAATCTAAACCTAGCTCAAAACCGGCACTACTGCTGCGCTTAACCTTGGATCTTTGCAGTACTATCGCACCGAAGCCCAGCAGTACCGCCCAAATCTAAACCTAGCTCAAAATAGGCACTACTGCTGCGCTTAACCTTATATTTTGGCAGTACTGTCGCACCGAAGCCCAGCAGTACCGCCAAATCTAAACCTAGCTCAAAACCGGCACTACTGCTGCGCTTAACCTTAGATCTTTGCAGTACTATCGCACTGAAGCCCAGCAGTACTGCCCAAATCTAAACCTAGCTCAAAACCGGCACTACTGCTGCGCTTAAACTTGGATCTCTGCAGTACTATTGCACCGAAGCCCAGCAGTACCGCCAAATGTAAACCTAGCTCAAAACTGGCACTACTGCTGCGCTTAACCTTGGATCTTTGCAGTACTATCGCACCGAAGCCCAGCAGTACCGCCCAAATCTAAACCTAGCTCAAAACCGGCACTACTGCTGTGCTTAACCTTGGATTTTGGTAGTACTATCGCACCGAAGCCCAGCAGTACCGCCCAAATCTAAACCTAGCTCAAAACTGGCACTACTGCTGCGCTGAACCTTAGATCTTTGCAGTACTATCGCACCGAAGCCCAGCAGTACCGCCCAAAGTTAAACCTAGCTCAAAACCGGCACTACTGCTGCGCTTAACCTTGGATCTTTGCAGTACTATCGCACCGAAGCCCAGCAGTACCGCCAAATGTAAACCTAGCTCAAAACCGGCACTACTGCTGCACTTAACCTTGGATTTTTGCGTACTATTGCACCGAAGCCCAGCAGTACCGCCAAATCTAAACCTAGCTCAAAACCGGCACTACTGCTGCGCTTAACCTTGGATCTTTGCAGTACTATCGCACCGAAGCCCAGCAGTACCGCCCAAATCTAAACCTAGCTCAAAATAGGCACTACTGCTGCGCTTAACCTTATATTTTGGCAGTACTGTCGCACCGAAGCCCAGCAGTACCGCCAAATCTAAACCTAGCTCAAAACCGGCACTACTGCTGCGCTTAACCTTAGATCTTTGCAGTACTATCGCACTGAAGCCCAGCAGTACTGCCCAAATCTAAACCTAGCTGAAAACCGGCACTACTGCTGCGCTTAAACTTGGATCTCTGCAGTACTATTGCACCGAAGCCCAGCAGTACCGCCAAATGTAAACCTAGCTCAAAACTGGCACTACTGCTGCGCTTAACCTTGGATCTTTGCAGTACTATCGCACCGAAGCCCAGCAGTACCGCCCAAATCTAAACCTAGCTCAAAACCGGCACTACTGCTGCGCTTAACCTTGGATTTTGGCAGTACTATCGCACCGAAGCCCAGCAGTACCGCCAAATCTAAACCTAGCTCAAAATAGGCACTACTGCTGCGCTTAGCCTTAGATCTTTGCAGTACTATTGCACCGAAGGCCAGCAGTACCGTCAAATCTAAACCTAGCTCAAAACTGGCACTACTGCTGCGCTTAACCTTGGATCTTTGCAGTACTGTCGCACCGAAGCCCAGCAGTACCGCCCAAATCTAAACCTAGCTCAAAACTGGCACTACTGCTACGCTGAACCTTAGATCTTGCGTACTATTGCACCGAAGCCCAGCAGTACCGCCAAATGTAAACCTAGCTCAAAACCGGCACTACTGCTGCGCTTAACCTTGGATCTTTGCAGTACTATCGCACCGAAGCCCAGCAGTACCGCCCAAATCTAAACCTAGCTCAAAACCGGCACTACTGCTGCGCTTAACCTTGGATTTTTGCAGTACTATCGCACCGAAGCCCAGCAGTACCGCCCAAATCTAAACCTAGCTCAAAATAGGCACTACTGCTGCGCTTAACCTTGGATCTTTGCAGTACTATCGCACCGAAGCCCAGCAGTACCGCCAAATCTAAACCTAGCTCAAAACCGGCACTACTGCTGCGCTTAACCTTAGATCTTTGCAGTAGTATTGCACCGAAGCCCAGCAGTCCCGCCCAAATCTAAACCTAGCTCAAAACCGGCACTACTGCTGCGCTTAACCTTGGATCTTTGCACTACTATCGCACCGAAGCCCAGCAGTACCGCCCAAATATAAACCTAGCTCAAAACCGGCACTACTGCTGCGCTGAACCTTGGATCTTTGCAGTACTATCGCACCGAAGCCCAGCAGTACCGCCCAAATCTAAACCTAGCTCAAAACCGGCACTACTGCTGCGCTTAACCTTAGATCTTTGCAGTACTATCGCACCGAAGCCCAGCAGTACCGCCCAAATCTAAACCTAGCTCAAAACCGGCACTACTGCTGCGCTTAACCTTAGATCTTTACAGTACTACCGCACCGAAGCCCAGCAGTACTGCCCAAATCTAAACCTAGCTCAAAATAGGCACTACTGCTGCGCTTAACCTTGGATCTTTGCGTACTATAGCACCGAAGCCCAGCAGTACCGCCAAATCTAAACCTAGCTCAAAACCGGCACTACTGCTGCGCTTAACCTTGGATCTTTGCAGTACTATCGCACCGAAGCCCAGCAGTACCGCCAAATCTAAACCTAGCTCAAAACCGGCACTACTGCTGCGCTTAACCTTAGATCTTTGCAGTAGTATTGCACCGAAGCCCAGCAGTCCCGCCCAAATCTAAACCTAGCTCAAAACCGGCACTACTGCTGCGCTTAACCTTGGATCTTTGCACTACTATCGCACCGAAGCCCAGCAGTACCGCCCAAATATAAACCTAGCTCAAAACCGGCACTACTGCTGCGCTGAACCTTGGATCTTTGCAGTACTATCGCACCGAAGCCCAGCAGTACCGCCCAAATCTAAACCTAGCTCAAAACCGGCACTACTGCTGCGCTTAACCTTAGATCTTTGCAGTACTATCGCACCGAAGCCCAGCAGTACCGCCCAAATCTAAACCTAGCTCAAAACCGGCACTACTGCTGCGCTTAACCTTAGATCTTTACAGTACTACCGCACCGAAGCCCAGCAGTACTGCCCAAATCTAAACCTAGCTCAAAATAGGCACTACTGCTGCGCTTAACCTTGGATCTTTGCGTACTATAGCACCGAAGCCCAGCAGTACCGCCAAATGTAAACCTAGCTCAAAACCGGCACTACTGCTGCGCTTAACCTTAGATCTTTGCAGTACTATCGCACCGAAGCCCAGCAGTACCTCACAAACTACTGCTGCGCTTAACCTTGGATCTTTGCAGTACTATCGCACCGAAGCCCAGCAGTACCGCCCAAATCTAAACCTAGCTCAAAACCGGCACTACTGCTGCGCTTAACCTTGGATCTTTGCAGTACTATCGCACTGAAGCCCAGCAGTACTGCCCGAATCTAAACCTAGCTGAAAACCGGCACTACTGCTGCGCTTAACCTTGGATTTTTGCAGTACTATCGCACTGAAGCCCAGCAGTACCGCCCAAATCTAAACCTAGCTCAAATCCGGCACTACTGCTGCGCTTAAGCTTGGATTTTTGCAGTACTATCGCACCGAAGCCCAGCAGTACCGCCAAATCTAAACCTAGCTCAAAACCGGCACTACTGCTGCGCTTAACCTTGGATTTTTGCAGTACTATCGCACCGAAGCCCAGCAGTACCGCCCAAATCTAAACCTAGCTCAAAACCGGCACTACTGCTGTGCTTAACCTTGGATTTTGGTAGTACTATCGCACCGAAGGCCAGCAGTACCGCCAAATCTAAACCTAGCTCAAAACTGGCACTACTGCTGCGCTTAACCTTGGATCTTTGCACTACTATCGCACCGAAGCCCAGCAGTACCGCCCAAATCTAAACCTAGCTCAAATCCGGCACTACTGCTGCGCTTAACCTTGGATCTTTGCGTACTATAGCATCGAAGCCCAGCAGTACCGCCCAAATCTAAACCTAGCTCAAAACCGGCACTACTGCTGCGCTTAACCTTGGATATTTGCAGTACTATCGCACCGAAGCCCAGCAGTACCGCCAAATGTAAACCTACCTCAAAACCGGCACTACTGCTGCGCTTAACCTTGGATCTTTGCAGTACTATCGCACCGAAGCCCAGCAGTACCGCCCAAAGTTAAACCTAGCTCAAAACCGGCACTACTGCTGCGCTTAACCTTGGATCTTTGCAGTACTATCGCACCGAAGCCCAGCAGTACCGCCCAAATCTAAAACTAGCTCAAAACCGGCACTACTGCTGCGCTTAACCTTGGATCTTTGCAGTACTATCGCACCGAAGCCCAGCAGTACCGCCCAAATATAAACCTAGCTCAAAACCGGCACTACTGCTGCGCTTAACCTTAGATCTTTGCAGTACTATCGCACTGAAGCCCAGCAGTACTGCCCAAATCTAAACCTAGCTCAAAACCGGCACTACTGCTGCGCTTAAACTTGGATCTCTGCAGTACTATTGCACCGAAGCCCAGCAGTACCGCCAAATGTAAACCTAGCTCAAAACTGGCACTACTGCTGCGCTTAACCTTGGATCTTTGCAGTACTATCGCACCGAAGCCCAGCAGTACCGCCCAAATCTAAACCTAGCTCAAAACCGGCACTACTGCTGCGCTTAACCTTGGATTTTGGCGGTACTATCGCACCGAAGCCCAGCAGTACCGCCAAATCTAAACCTAGCTCAAAATAGGCACTACTGCTGCACTTAGCCTTAGATCTTTGCAGTACTATTGCACCGAAGGCCAGCAGTACCGCCAAATGTAAACCTAGCTCAAAACCGGCACTACTGCTGCGCTTAACCTTGGATTTTTGCAGTACTATCGCACCGAAGCCCAGCAGTACCGCCCAAATCTAAACCTAGCTCAAAACCGGCACTACTGCTGTGCTTAACCTTGGATTTTGGTAGTACTATCGCACCGAAGCCCAGCAGTACCGCCCAAATCTAAACCTAGCTCAAAACTGGCACTACTGCTGCGCTGAACCTTAGATCTTTGCAGTACTATCGCACCGAAGCCCAGCAGTACCGCCCAAAGTTAAACCTAGCTCAAAACCGGCACTACTGCTGCGCTTAACCTTGGATCTTTGCAGTACTATCGCACCGAAGCCCAGCAGTACCGCCAAATGTAAACCTAGCTCAAAACCGGCACTACTGCTGCGCTTAACCTTGGATTTTTGCGTACTATTGCACCGAAGCCCAGCAGTACCGCCAAATCTAAACCTAGCTCAAAACCGGCACTACTGCTGCGCTTAACCTTGGATCTTTGCAGTACTATCGCACCGAAGCCCAGCAGTACCGCCCAAATCTAAACCTAGCTCAAAATAGGCACTACTGCTGCGCTTAACCTTATATTTTGGCAGTACTGTCGCACCGAAGCCCAGCAGTACCGCCAAATCTAAACCTAGCTCAAAACCGGCACTACTGCTGCGCTTAACCTTGGATCTCTGCAGTACTATTGCACCGAAGCCCAGCAGTACCGCCAAATGTAAACCTAGCTCAAAACTGGCACTACTGCTGCGCTTAACCTTGGATCTTTGCAGTACTATCGCACCGAAGCCCAGCAGTACCGCCCAAATCTAAACCTAGCTCAAAATAGGCACTACTGCTGCGCTTAGCCTTAGATCTTTGCAGTACTATTGCACCGAAGGCCAGCAGTACCGTCAAATCTAAACCTAGCTCAAAACCGGCACTACTGCTGCGCTTAACCTTGGATCTTTGCAGTACTATCGCACCGAAGCCCAGCAGTACCGCCAAATGTAAACCTAGCTCAAAACCGGCACTACTGCTGCGCTTAACCTTGGATTTTTGCGTACTATTGCACCGAAGCCCAGCAGTACCGCCAAATCTAAACCTAGCTCAAAACCGGCACTACTGCTGCGCTTAACCTTGGATCTTTGCAGTACTATCGCACCGAAGCCCAGCAGTACCGCCCAAATCTAAACCTAGCTCAAAATAGGCACTACTGCTGCGCTTAACCTTATATTTTGGCAGTACTGTCGCACCGAAGCCCAGCAGTACCGCCAAATCTAAACCTAGCTCAAAACCGGCACTACTGCTGCGCTTAACCTTAGATCTTTGCAGTACTATCGCACTGAAGCCCAGCAGTACTGCCCAAATCTAAACCTAGCTCAAAACCGGCACTACTGCTGCGCTTAAACTTGGATCTCTGCAGTACTATTGCACCGAAGCCCAGCAGTACCGCCAAATGTAAACCTAGCTCAAAACTGGCACTACTGCTGCGCTTAACCTTGGATCTTTGCAGTACTATCGCACCGAAGCCCAGCAGTACCGCCCAAATCTAAACCTAGCTCAAAACCGGCACTACTGCTGCGCTTAACCTTGGATTTTGGCAGTACTATCGCACCGAAGCCCAGCAGTACCGCCAAATCTAAACCTAGCTCAAAATAGGCACTACTGCTGCACTTAGCCTTAGATCTTTGCAGTACTATTGCACCGAAGGCCAGCAGTACCGCCAAATGTAAACCTAGCTCAAAACCGGCACTACTGCTGCGCTTAACCTTGGATTTTTGCAGTACTATCGCACCGAAGCCCAGCAGTACCGCCCAAATCTAAACCTAGCTCAAAACCGGCACTACTGCTGTGCTTAACCTTGGATTTTGGTAGTACTATCGCACCGAAGCCCAGCAGTACCGCCCAAATCTAAACCTAGCTCAAAACTGGCACTACTGCTGCGCTGAACCTTAGATCTTTGCAGTACTATCGCACCGAAGCCCAGCAGTACCGCCCAAAGTTAAACCTAGCTCAAAACCGGCACTACTGCTGCGCTTAACCTTGGATCTTTGCAGTACTATCGCACCGAAGCCCAGCAGTACCGCCAAATGTAAACCTAGCTCAAAACCGGCACTACTGCTGCGCTTAACCTTGGATTTTTGCGTACTATTGCACCGAAGACCAGCAGTACCGCCAAATCTAAACCTAGCTCAAAACCGGCACTACTGCTGCGCTTAACCTTGGATCTTTGCAGTACTATCGCACCGAAGCCCAGCAGTACCGCCCAAATCTAAACCTAGCTCAAAATAGGCACTACTGCTGCGCTTAACCTTATATTTTGGCAGTACTGTCGCACCGAAGCCCAGCAGTACCGCCAAATCTAAACCTAGCTCAAAACCGGCACTACTGCTGCGCTTAACCTTAGATCTTTGCAGTACTATCGCACTGAAGCCCAGCAGTACTGCCCAAATCTAAACCTAGCTCAAAACCGGCACTACTGCTGCGCTTAAACTTGGATCTCTGCAGTACTATTGCACCGAAGCCCAGCAGTACCGCCAAATGTAAACCTAGCTCAAAACTGGCACTACTGCTGCGCTTAACCTTGGATCTTTGCAGTACTATCGCACCGAAGCCCAGCAGTACCGCCCAAATCTAAACCTAGCTCAAAACCGGCACTACTGCTGCGCTTAACCTTGGATTTTGGCAGTACTATCGCACCGAAGCCCAGCAGTACCGCCAAATCTAAACCTAGCTCAAAATAGGCACTACTGCTGCGCTTAGCCTTAGATCTTTGCAGTACTATTGCACCGAAGGCCAGCAGTACCGTCAAATCTAAACCTAGCTCAAAACTGGCACTACTGCTGCGCTTAACCTTGGATCTTTGCAGTACTGTCGCACCGAAGCCCAGCAGTACCGCCCAAATCTAAACCTAGCTCAAAACTGGCACTACTGCTACGCTGAACCTTAGATCTTGCGTACTATTGCACCGAAGCCCAGCAGTACCGCCAAATGTAAACCTAGCTCAAAACCGGCACTACTGCTGCGCTTAACCTTGGATCTTTGCAGTACTATCGCACCGAAGCCCAGCAGTACCGCCCAAATCTAAACCTAGCTCAAAACCGGCACTACTGCTGCGCTTAACCTTAGATCATTGCAGTAGTATTGCACCGAAGCCCAGCAGTACCGCCCAAATCTAAACCTAGCTGAAAACCGGCACTACTGCTGCGCTTAACCTTGGATTTTTGCAGTACTATCGCACCGAAGCCCAGCAGTACCGCCCAAATCTAAACCTAGCTCAAATCCGGCACTACTGCTGCACTTAGCCTTAGATCTTTGCAGTACTATTGCACCGAAGGCCAGCAGTACCGCCAAATGTAAACCTAGCTCAAAACCGGCACTACTGCTGCGCTTAACCTTGGATTTTTGCAGTACTATCGCACCGAAGCCCAGCAGTACCGCCCAAATCTAAACCTAGCTCAAAACCGGCACTACTGCTGTGCTTAACCTTGGATTTTGGTAGTACTATCGCACCGAAGCCCAGCAGTACCGCCCAAATCTAAACCTAGCTCAAAACTGGCACTACTGCTGCGCTGAACCTTAGATCTTTGCAGTACTATCGCACCGAAGCCCAGCAGTACCGCCCAAAGTTAAACCTAGCTCAAAACCGGCACTACTGCTGCGCTTAACCTTGGATCTTTGCAGTACTATCGCACCGAAGCCCAGCAGTACCGCCAAATGTAAACCTAGCTCAAAACCGGCACTACTGCTGCGCTTAACCTTGGATTTTTGCGTACTATTGCACCGAAGACCAGCAGTACCGCCAAATCTAAACCTAGCTCAAAACCGGCACTACTGCTGCGCTTAACCTTGGATCTTTGCAGTACTATCGCACCGAAGCCCAGCAGTACCGCCCAAATCTAAACCTAGCTCAAAATAGGCACTACTGCTGCGCTTAACCTTATATTTTGGCAGTACTGTCGCACCGAAGCCCAGCAGTACCGCCAAATCTAAACCTAGCTCAAAACCGGCACTACTGCTGCGCTTAACCTTAGATCTTTGCAGTACTATCGCACTGAAGCCCAGCAGTACTGCCCAAATCTAAACCTAGCTCAAAACCGGCACTACTGCTGCGCTTAAACTTGGATCTCTGCAGTACTATTGCACCGAAGCCCAGCAGTACCGCCAAATGTAAACCTAGCTCAAAACTGGCACTACTGCTGCGCTTAACCTTGGATCTTTGCAGTACTATCGCACCGAAGCCCAGCAGTACCGCCCAAATGTAAACCTAGCTCAAAACCGGCACTACTGCTGCGCTTAACCTTGGATTTTGGCAGTACTATCGCACCGAAGCCCAGCAGTACCGCCAAATCTAAACCTAGCTCAAAATAGGCACTACTGCTGCGCTTAGCCTTAGATCTTTGCAGTACTATTGCACCGAAGGCCAGCAGTACCGTCAAATCTAAACCTAGCTCAAAACTGGCACTACTGCTGCGCTTAACCTTGGATCTTTGCAGTACTGTCGCACCGAAGCCCAGCAGTACCGCCCAAATCTAAACCTAGCTCAAAACTGGCACTACTGCTACGCTGAACCTTAGATCTTGCGTACTATTGCACCGAAGCCCAGCAGTACCGCCAAATGTAAACCTAGCTCAAAACCGGCACTACTGCTGCGCTTAACCTTGGATCTTTGCAGTACTATCGCACCGAAGCCCAGCAGTACCGCCCAAATCTAAACCTAGCTCAAAACCGGCACTACTGCTGCGCTTAACCTTAGATCTTTGCAGTAGTATTGCACCGAAGCCCAGCAGTACCGCCCAAATCTAAACCTAGCTCAAAACTGGCACTACTGCTGCGCTTAACCTTGGATCTTTGCAGTACTATCGCACCGAAGCCCAGCAGTACCGCCCAAATATAAACCTAGCTCAAAACCGGCACTACTGCTGCGCTTAACCGTAGATCTTTGCAGTACTATCGCACCGAAGCCCAGCAGTACCGCCCAAATCTAAACCTAGCTCAAAATAGGCACTACTGCTGCGCTTAACCTTGGATCTTTGCAGTACTATCGCACCGAAGCCCAGCAGTACCGCCAAATCTAAACCTAGCTCAAAACCGGCACTACTGCTGCGCTTAACCTTAGATCTTTGCAGTAGTATTGCACCGAAGCCCAGCAGTCCCGCCCAAATCTAAACCTAGCTCAAAACCGGCACTACTGCTGCGCTTAACCTTGGATCTTTGCACTACTATCGCACCGAAGCCCAGCAGTACCGCCCAAATATAAACCTAGCTCAAAACCGGCACTACTGCTGCGCTGAACCTTGGATCTTTGCAGTACTATCGCACCGAAGCCCAGCAGTACCGCCCAAATCTAAACCTAGCTCAAAACCGGCACTACTGCTGCGCTTAACCTTAGATCTTTGCAGTACTATCGCACCGAAGCCCAGCAGTACCGCCCAAATCTAAACCTAGCTCAAAACCGGCACTACTGCTGCGCTTAACCTTAGATCTTTACAGTACTACCGCACCGAAGCCCGGCAGTACTGCCCAAATCTAAACCTAGCTCAAAATAGGCACTACTGCTGCGCTTAACCTTGGATCTTTGCGTACTATAGCACCGAAGCCCAGCAGTACCGCCAAATCTAAACCTAGCTCAAAACCGGCACTACTGCTGCGCTTAACCTTGGATCTTTGCAGTACTATCGCACCGAAGCCCAGCAGTACCGCCAAATCTAAACCTAGCTCAAAACCGGCACTACTGCTGCGCTTAACCTTAGATCTTTGCAGTAGTATTGCACCGAAGCCCAGCAGTCCCGCCCAAATCTAAACCTAGCTCAAAACCGGCACTACTGCTGCGCTTAACCTTGGATCTTTGCACTACTATCGCACCGAAGCCCAGCAGTACCGCCCAAATATAAACCTAGCTCAAAACCGGCACTACTGCTGCGCTGAACCTTGGATCTTTGCAGTACTATCGCACCGAAGCCCAGCAGTACCGCCCAAATCTAAACCTAGCTCAAAACCGGCACTACTGCTGCGCTTAACCTTAGATCTTTGCAGTACTATCGCACCGAAGCCCAGCAGTACCGCCCAAATCTAAACCTAGCTCAAAACCGGCACTACTGCTGCGCTTAACCTTAGATCTTTACAGTACTACCGCACCGAAGCCCGGCAGTACTGCCCAAATCTAAACCTAGCTCAAAATAGGCACTACTGCTGCGCTTAACCTTGGATCTTTGCGTACTATAGCACCGAAGCCCAGCAGTACCGCCAAATCTAAACCTAGCTCAAAACCGGCACTACTGCTGCGCTTAACCTTGGATCTTTGCAGTACTATCGCACCGAAGCCCAGCAGTACCGCCAAATCTAAACCTAGCTCAAAACCGGCACTACTGCTGCGCTTAACCTTAGATCTTTGCAGTAGTATTGCACCGAAGCCCAGCAGTCCCGCCCAAATCTAAACCTAGCTCAAAACCGGCACTACTGCTGCGCTTAACCTTGGATCTTTGCACTACTATCGCACCGAAGCCCAGCAGTACCGCCCAAATATAAACCTAGCTCAAAACCGGCACTACTGCTGCGCTGAACCTTGGATCTTTGCAGTACTATCGCACCGAAGCCCAGCAGTACCGCCCAAATCTAAACCTAGCTCAAAACCGGCACTACTGCTGCGCTTAACCTTAGATCTTTGCAGTACTATCGCACCGAAGCCCAGCAGTACCGCCCAAATCTAAACCTAGCTCAAAACCGGCACTACTGCTGCGCTTAACCTTAGATCTTTACAGTACTACCGCACCGAAGCCCAGCAGTACTGCCCAAATCTAAACCTAGCTCAAAATAGGCACTACTGCTGCGCTTAACCTTGGATCTTTGCGTACTATAGCACCGAAGCCCAGCAGTACCGCCAAATGTAAACCTAGCTCAAAACCGGCACTACTGCTGCGCTTAACCTTAGATCTTTGCAGTACTATCGCACCGAAGCCCAGCAGTACCTCACAAACTACTGCTGCGCTTAACCTTGGATCTTTGCAGTACTATCGCACCGAAGCCCAGCAGTACCGCCCAAATCTAAACCTAGCTCAAAACCGGCACTACTGCTGCGCTTAACCTTGGATCTTTGCAGTACTATCGCACTGAAGCCCAGCAGTACTGCCCGAATCTAAACCTAGCTGAAAACCGGCACTACTGCTGCGCTTAACCTTGGATTTTTGCAGTACTATCGCACCGAAGCCCAGCAGTACCGCCCAAATCTAAACCTAGCTCAAATCCGGCACTACTGCTGCACTTAGCCTTAGATCTTTGCAGTACTATTGCACCGAAGGCCAGCAGTACCGCCAAATGTAAACCTAGCTCAAAACCGGCACTACTGCTGCGCTTAACCTTGGATTTTTGCAGTACTATCGCACCGAAGCCCAGCAGTACCGCCCAAATCTAAACCTAGCTCAAAACCGGCACTACTGCTGTGCTTAACCTTGGATTTTGGTAGTACTATCGCACCGAAGCCCAGCAGTACCGCCCAAATCTAAACCTAGCTCAAAACTGGCACTACTGCTGCGCTGAACCTTAGATCTTTGCAGTACTATCGCACCGAAGCCCAGCAGTACCGCCCAAAGTTAAACCTAGCTCAAAACCGGCACTACTGCTGCGCTTAACCTTGGATCTTTGCAGTACTATCGCACCGAAGCCCAGCAGTACCGCCAAATCTAAACCTAGCTCAAAACCGGCACTACTGCTGCGCTTAACCTTGGATTTTTGCGTACTATTGCACCGAAGACCAGCAGTACCGCCAAATCTAAACCTAGCTCAAAACCGGCACTACTGCTGCGCTTAACCTTGGATCTTTGCAGTACTATCGCACCGAAGCCCAGCAGTACCGCCCAAATCTAAACCTAGCTCAAAATAGGCACTACTGCTGCGCTTAACCTTATATTTTGGCAGTACTGTCGCACCGAAGCCCAGCAGTACCGCCAAATCTAAACCTAGCTCAAAACCGGCACTACTGCTGCGCTTAACCTTAGATCTTTGCAGTACTATCGCACTGAAGCCCAGCAGTACTGCCCAAATCTAAACCTAGCTCAAAACCGGCACTACTGCTGCGCTTAAACTTGGATCTCTGCAGTACTATTGCACCGAAGCCCAGCAGTACCGCCAAATGTAAACCTAGCTCAAAACTGGCACTACTGCTGCGCTTAACCTTGGATCTTTGCAGTACTATCGCACCGAAGCCCAGCAGTACCGCCCAAATCTAAACCTAGCTCAAAACCGGCACTACTGCTGCGCTTAACCTTGGATTTTGGCAGTACTATCGCACCGAAGCCCAGCAGTACCGCCAAATCTAAACCTAGCTCAAAATAGGCACTACTGCTGCGCTTAGCCTTAGATCTTTGCAGTACTATTGCACCGAAGGCCAGCAGTACCGTCAAATCTAAACCTAGCTCAAAACTGGCACTACTGCTGCGCTTAACCTTGGATCTTTGCAGTACTGTCGCACCGAAGCCCAGCAGTACCGCCCAAATCTAAACCTAGCTCAAAACTGGCACTACTGCTACGCTGAACCTTAGATCTTGCGTACTATTGCACCGAAGCCCAGCAGTACCGCCAAATGTAAACCTAGCTCAAAACCGGCACTACTGCTGCGCTTAACCTTGGATCTTTGCAGTACTATCGCACCGAAGCCCAGCAGTACCGCCCAAATCTAAACCTAGCTCAAAACCGGCACTACTGCTGCGCTTAACCTTAGATCTTTGCAGTAGTATTGCACCGAAGCCCAGCAGTACCGCCCAAATCTAAACCTAGCTCAAAACTGGCACTACTGCTGCGCTTAACCTTGGATCTTTGCAGTACTATCGCACCGAAGCCCAGCAGTACCGCCCAAATATAAACCTAGCTCAAAACCGGCACTACTGCTGCGCTTAACCGTAGATCTTTGCAGTACTATCGCACCGAAGCCCAGCAGTACCGCCCAAATCTAAACCTAGCTCAAAATAGGCACTACTGCTGCGCTTAACCTTGGATCTTTGCAGTACTATCGCACCGAAGCCCAGCAGTACCGCCAAATCTAAACCTAGCTCAAAACCGGCACTACTGCTGCGCTTAACCTTAGATCTTTGCAGTAGTATTGCACCGAAGCCCAGCAGTCCCGCCCAAATCTAAACCTAGCTCAAAACCGGCACTACTGCTGCGCTTAACCTTGGATCTTTGCACTACTATCGCACCGAAGCCCAGCAGTACCGCCCAAATATAAACCTAGCTCAAAACCGGCACTACTGCTGCGCTGAACCTTGGATCTTTGCAGTACTATCGCACCGAAGCCCAGCAGTACCGCCCAAATCTAAACCTAGCTCAAAACCGGCACTACTGCTGCGCTTAACCTTAGATCTTTGCAGTACTATCGCACCGAAGCCCAGCAGTACCGCCCAAATCTAAACCTAGCTCAAAACCGGCACTACTGCTGCGCTTAACCTTAGATCTTTACAGTACTACCGCACCGAAGCCCGGCAGTACTGCCCAAATCTAAACCTAGCTCAAAATAGGCACTACTGCTGCGCTTAACCTTGGATCTTTGCGTACTATAGCACCGAAGCCCAGCAGTACCGCCAAATCTAAACCTAGCTCAAAACCGGCACTACTGCTGCGCTTAACCTTGGATCTTTGCAGTACTATCGCACCGAAGCCCAGCAGTACCGCCAAATCTAAACCTAGCTCAAAACCGGCACTACTGCTGCGCTTAACCTTAGATCTTTGCAGTAGTATTGCACCGAAGCCCAGCAGTCCCGCCCAAATCTAAACCTAGCTCAAAACCGGCACTACTGCTGCGCTTAACCTTGGATCTTTGCACTACTATCGCACCGAAGCCCAGCAGTACCGCCCAAATATAAACCTAGCTCAAAACCGGCACTACTGCTGCGCTGAACCTTGGATCTTTGCAGTACTATCGCACCGAAGCCCAGCAGTACCGCCCAAATCTAAACCTAGCTCAAAACCGGCACTACTGCTGCGCTTAACCTTAGATCTTTGCAGTACTATCGCACCGAAGCCCAGCAGTACCGCCCAAATCTAAACCTAGCTCAAAACCGGCACTACTGCTGCGCTTAACCTTAGATCTTTACAGTACTACCGCACCGAAGCCCAGCAGTACTGCCCAAATCTAAACCTAGCTCAAAATAGGCACTACTGCTGCGCTTAACCTTGGATCTTTGCGTACTATAGCACCGAAGCCCAGCAGTACCGCCAAATGTAAACCTAGCTCAAAACCGGCACTACTGCTGCGCTTAACCTTAGATCTTTGCAGTACTATCGCACCGAAGCCCAGCAGTACCTCACAAACTACTGCTGCGCTTAACCTTGGATCTTTGCAGTACTATCGCACCGAAGCCCAGCAGTACCGCCCAAATCTAAACCTAGCTCAAAACCGGCACTACTGCTGCGCTTAACCTTGGATCTTTGCAGTACTATCGCACTGAAGCCCAGCAGTACTGCCCGAATCTAAACCTAGCTGAAAACCGGCACTACTGCTGCGCTTAACCTTGGATTTTTGCAGTACTATCGCACCGAAGCCCAGCAGTACCGCCCAAATCTAAACCTAGCTCAAATCCGGCACTACTGCTGCGCTTAAGCTTGGATTTTTGCAGTACTATCGCACCGAAGCCCAGCAGTACCGCCAAATCTAAACCTAGCTCAAAACCGGCACTACTGCTGCGCTTAACCTTGGATTTTTGCAGTACTATCGCACCGAAGCCCAGCAGTACCGCCCAAATCTAAACCTAGCTCAAAACCGGCACTACTGCTGTGCTTAACCTTGGATTTTGGTAGTACTATCGCACCGAAGGCCAGCAGTACCGCCAAATCTAAACCTAGCTCAAAACTGGCACTACTGCTGCGCTTAACCTTGGATCTTTGCAGTACTATCGCACCGAAGCCCAGCAGTACCGCCCAAATCTAAACCTAGCTCAAATCCGGCACTACTGCTGCGCTTAACCTTGGATCTTTGCGTACTATAGCATCGAAGCCCAGCAGTACCGCCCAAATCTAAACCTAGCTCAAAACCGGCACTACTGCTGCGCTTAACCTTGGATATTTGCAGTACTATCGCACCGAAGCCCAGCAGTACCGCCAAATGTAAACCTACCTCAAAACCGGCACTACTGCTGCGCTTAACCTTGGATCTTTGCAGTACTATCGCACCGAAGCCCAGCAGTACCGCCCAAAGTTAAACCTAGCTCAAAACCGGCACTACTGCTGCGCTTAACCTTGGATCTTTGCAGTACTATCGCACCGAAGCCCAGCAGTACCGCCCAAATCTAAAACTAGCTCAAAACCGGCACTACTGCTGCGCTTAACCTTGGATCTTTGCAGTACTATCGCACCGAAGCCCAGCAGTACCGCCCAAATCTAAACCTAGCTCAAAACCGGCACTACTGCTGCGCTTAACCTTAGATCTTTGCAGTACTATCGCACTGAAGCCCAGCAGTACTGCCCAAATCTAAACCTAGCTCAAAACCGGCACTACTGCTGCGCTTAAACTTGGATCTCTGCAGTACTATTGCACCGAAGCCCAGCAGTACCGCCAAATGTAAACCTAGCTCAAAACTGGCACTACTGCTGCGCTTAACCTTGGATCTTTGCAGTACTATCGCACCGAAGCCCAGCAGTACCGCCCAAATCTAAACCTAGCTCAAAACCGGCACTACTGCTGCGCTTAACCTTGGATTTTGGCAGTACTATCGCACCGAAGCCCAGCAGTACCGCCAAATCTAAACCTAGCTCAAAATAGGCACTACTGCTGCACTTAGCCTTAGATCTTTGCAGTACTATTGCACCGAAGGCCAGCAGTACCGCCAAATGTAAACCTAGCTCAAAACCGGCACTACTGCTGCGCTTAACCTTGGATTTTTGCAGTACTATCGCACCGAAGCCCAGCAGTACCGCCCAAATCTAAACCTAGCTCAAAACCGGCACTACTGCTGTGCTTAACCTTGGATTTTGGTAGTACTATCGCACCGAAGCCCAGCAGTACCGCCCAAATCTAAACCTAGCTCAAAACTGGCACTACTGCTGCGCTGAACCTTAGATCTTTGCAGTACTATCGCACCGAAGCCCAGCAGTACCGCCCAAAGTTAAACCTAGCTCAAAACCGGCACTACTGCTGCGCTTAACCTTGGATCTTTGCAGTACTATCGCACCGAAGCCCAGCAGTACCGCCAAATGTAAACCTAGCTCAAAACCGGCACTACTGCTGCGCTTAACCTTGGATTTTTGCGTACTATTGCACCGAAGCCCAGCAGTACCGCCAAATCTAAACCTAGCTCAAAACCGGCACTACTGCTGCGCTTAACCTTGGATCTTTGCAGTACTATCGCACCGAAGCCCAGCAGTACCGCCCAAATCTAAACCTAGCTCAAAATAGGCACTACTGCTGCGCTTAACCTTATATTTTGGCAGTACTGTCGCACCGAAGCCCAGCAGTACCGCCAAATCTAAACCTAGCTCAAAACCGGCACTACTGCTGCGCTTAACCTTGGATCTCTGCAGTACTATTGCACCGAAGCCCAGCAGTACCGCCAAATGTAAACCTAGCTCAAAACTGGCACTACTGCTGCGCTTAACCTTGGATCTTTGCAGTACTATCGCACCGAAGCCCAGCAGTACCGCCCAAATCTAAACCTAGCTCAAAACCGGCACTACTGCTGCGCTTAACCTTGGATTTTGGCAGTACTATCGCACCGAAGCCCAGCAGTACCGCCAAATCTAAACCTAGCTCAAAATAGGCACTACTGCTGCGCTTAGCCTTAGATCTTTGCAGTACTATTGCACCGAAGGCCAGCAGTACCGTCAAATCTAAACCTAGCTCAAAACCGGCACTACTGCTGCGCTTAACCTTGGATCTTTGCAGTACTATCGCACCGAAGCCCAGCAGTACCGCCAAATGTAAACCTAGCTCAAAACCGGCACTACTGCTGCGCTTAACCTTGGATTTTTGCGTACTATTGCACCGAAGCCCAGCAGTACCGCCAAATCTAAACCTAGCTCAAAACCGGCACTACTGCTGCGCTTAACCTTGGATCTTTGCAGTACTATCGCACCGAAGCCCAGCAGTACCGCCCAAATCTAAACCTAGCTCAAAATAGGCACTACTGCTGCGCTTAACCTTATATTTTGGCAGTACTGTCGCACCGAAGCCCAGCAGTACCGCCAAATCTAAACCTAGCTCAAAACCGGCACTACTGCTGCGCTTAACCTTAGATCTTTGCAGTACTATCGCACTGAAGCCCAGCAGTACTGCCCAAATCTAAACCTAGCTCAAAACCGGCACTACTGCTGCGCTTAAACTTGGATCTCTGCAGTACTATTGCACCGAAGCCCAGCAGTACCGCCAAATGTAAACCTAGCTCAAAACTGGCACTACTGCTGCGCTTAACCTTGGATCTTTGCAGTACTATCGCACCGAAGCCCAGCAGTACCGCCCAAATCTAAACCTAGCTCAAAACCGGCACTACTGCTGCGCTTAACCTTGGATTTTGGCACTACTATCGCACCGAAGCCCAGCAGTACCGCCAAATCTAAACCTAGCTCAAAATAGGCACTACTGCTGCACTTAGCCTTAGATCTTTGCAGTACTATTGCACCGAAGGCCAGCAGTACCGCCAAATGTAAACCTAGCTCAAAACCGGCACTACTGCTGCGCTTAACCTTGGATTTTTGCAGTACTATCGCACCGAAGCCCAGCAGTACCGCCCAAATCTAAACCTAGCTCAAAACCGGCACTACTGCTGTGCTTAACCTTGGATTTTGGTAGTACTATCGCACCGAAGCCCAGCAGTACCGCCCAAATCTAAACCTAGCTCAAAACTGGCACTACTGCTGCGCTGAACCTTAGATCTTTGCAGTACTATCGCACCGAAGCCCAGCAGTACCGCCCAAAGTTAAACCTAGCTCAAAACCGGCACTACTGCTGCGCTTAACCTTGGATCTTTGCAGTACTATCGCACCGAAGCCCAGCAGTACCGCCAAATGTAAACCTAGCTCAAAACCGGCACTACTGCTGCGCTTAACCTTGGATTTTTGCGTACTATTGCACCGAAGCCCAGCAGTACCGCCAAATCTAAACCTAGCTCAAAACCGGCACTACTGCTGCGCTTAACCTTGGATCTTTGCAGTACTATCGCACCGAAGCCCAGCAGTACCGCCCAAATCTAAACCTAGCTCAAAATAGGCACTACTGCTGCGCTTAACCTTATATTTTGGCAGTACTGTCGCACCGAAGCCCAGCAGTACCGCCAAATCTAAACCTAGCTCAAAACCGGCACTACTGCTGCGCTTAACCTTAGATCTTTGCAGTACTATCGCACTGAAGCCCAGCAGTACTGCCCAAATCTAAACCTAGCTCAAAACCGGCACTACTGCTGCGCTTAAACTTGGATCTCTGCAGTACTATTGCACCGAAGCCCAGCAGTACCGCCAAATGTAAACCTAGCTCAAAACTGGCACTACTGCTGCGCTTAACCTTGGATCTTTGCAGTACTATCGCACCGAAGCCCAGCAGTACCGCCCAAATCTAAACCTAGCTCAAAACCGGCACTACTGCTGCGCTTAACCTTGGATTTTGGCAGTACTATCGCACCGAAGCCCAGCAGTACCGCCAAATCTAAACCTAGCTCAAAATAGGCACTACTGCTGCGCTTAGCCTTAGATCTTTGCAGTACTATTGCACCGAAGGCCAGCAGTACCGTCAAATCTAAACCTAGCTCAAAACTGGCACTACTGCTGCGCTTAACCTTGGATCTTTGCAGTAGTATTGCACCGAAGCCCAGCAGTACCGCCCAAATCTAAACCTAGCTCAAAACTGGCACTACTGCTACGCTGAACCTTGGATCTTTGCACTACTATCGCACCGAAGCCCAGCAGTACCGCCCAAATATAAACCTAGCTCAAAACCGGCACTACTGCTGCGCTGAACCTTGGATCTTTGCAGTACTATCGCACCGAAGCCCAGCAGTACCGCCCAAATCTAAAACTAGCTCAAAACCGGCACTACTGCTGCGCTTAACCTTAGATCTTTGCAGTACTATCGCACCGAAGCCCAGCAGTACCGCCCAAATCTAAACCTAGCTCAAAACCGGCACTACTGCTGCGCTTAACCTTAGATCTTTACAGTACTACCGCACCGAAGCCCAGCAGTACTGCCCAAATCTAAACCTAGCTCAAAATAGGCACTACTGCTGCGCTTAACCTTGGATCTTTGCGTACTATAGCACCGAAGCCCAGCAGTACCGCCAAATGTAAACCTAGCTCAAAACCGGCACTACTGCTGCGCTTAACCTTGGATCTTTGCAGTACTATCGCACCGAAGCCCAGCAGTACCGCCAAATCTAAACCTAGCTCAAAACCGGCACTACTGCTGCGCTTAACCTTAGATCTTTGCAGTAGTATTGCACCGAAGCCCAGCAGTCCCGCCCAAATCTAAACCTAGCTCAAAACCGGCACTACTGCTGCGCTTAACCTTGGATCTTTGCACTACTATCGCACCGAAGCCCAGCAGTACCGCCCAAATATAAACCTAGCTCAAAACCGGCACTACTGCTGCGCTGAACCTTGGATCTTTGCAGTACTATCGCACCGAAGCCCAGCAGTACCGCCCAAATCTAAACCTAGCTCAAAACCGGCACTACTGCTGCGCTTAACCTTAGATCTTTGCAGTACTATCGCACCGAAGCCCAGCAGTACCGCCCAAATCTAAACCTAGCTCAAAACCGGCACTACTGCTGCGCTTAACCTTAGATCTTTACAGTACTATCGCACCGAAGCCCAGCAGTACTGCCCAAATCTAAACCTAGCTCAAAATAGGCACTACTGCTGCGCTTAACCTTGGATCTTTGCGTACTATAGCACCGAAGCCCAGCAGTACTGCCCAAATCTAAACCTAGCTCAAAACCGGCACTACTGCTGCGCTTAACCTTAGATCTTTGCAGTACTATCGCACTGAAGCCCAGCAGTACTGCCCAAATCTAAACCTAGCTCAAAACCGGCACTACTGCTGCGCTTAAACTTGGATCTCTGCAGTACTATTGCACCGAAGCCCAGCAGTACCGCCAAATGTAAACCTAGCTCAAAACTGGCACTACTGCTGCGCTTAACCTTGGATCTTTGCAGTACTATCGCACCGAAGCCCAGCAGTACCGCCCAAATCTAAACCTAGCTCAAAACCGGCACTACTGCTGCGCTTAACCTTGGATTTTGGCAGTACTATCGCACCGAAGCCCAGCAGTACCGCCAAATCTAAACCTAGCTCAAAATAGGCACTACTGCTGCACTTAGCCTTAGATCTTTGCAGTACTATTGCACCGAAGGCCAGCAGTACCGCCAAATGTAAACCTAGCTCAAAACCGGCACTACTGCTGCGCTTAACCTTGGATTTTTGCAGTACTATCGCACCGAAGCCCAGCAGTACCGCCCAAATCTAAACCTAGCTCAAAACCGGCACTACTGCTGTGCTTAACCTTGGATTTTGGTAGTACTATCGCACCGAAGCCCAGCAGTACCGCCCAAATCTAAACCTAGCTCAAAACTGGCACTACTGCTGCGCTGAACCTTAGATCTTTGCAGTACTATCGCACCGAAGCCCAGCAGTACCGCCCAAAGTTAAACCTAGCTCAAAACCGGCACTACTGCTGCGCTTAACCTTGGATCTTTGCAGTACTATCGCACCGAAGCCCAGCAGTACCGCCAAATGTAAACCTAGCTCAAAACCGGCACTACTGCTGCGCTTAACCTTGGATTTTTGCGTACTATTGCACCGAAGCCCAGCAGTACCGCCAAATCTAAACCTAGCTCAAAACCGGCACTACTGCTGCGCTTAACCTTGGATCTTTGCAGTACTATCGCACCGAAGCCCAGCAGTACCGCCCAAATCTAAACCTAGCTCAAAATAGGCACTACTGCTGCGCTTAACCTTATATTTTGGCAGTACTGTCGCACCGAAGCCCAGCAGTACCGCCAAATCTAAACCTAGCTCAAAACCGGCACTACTGCTGCGCTTAACCTTGGATCTCTGCAGTACTATTGCACCGAAGCCCAGCAGTACCGCCAAATGTAAACCTAGCTCAAAACTGGCACTACTGCTGCGCTTAACCTTGGATCTTTGCAGTACTATCGCACCGAAGCCCAGCAGTACCGCCCAAATCTAAACCTAGCTCAAAACCGGCACTACTGCTGCGCTTAACCTTGGATTTTGGCAGTACTATCGCACCGAAGCCCAGCAGTACCGCCAAATCTAAACCTAGCTCAAAATAGGCACTACTGCTGCGCTTAGCCTTAGATCTTTGCAGTACTATTGCACCGAAGGCCAGCAGTACCGTCAAATCTAAACCTAGCTCAAAACCGGCACTACTGCTGCGCTTAACCTTGGATCTTTGCAGTACTATCGCACCGAAGCCCAGCAGTACCGCCAAATGTAAACCTAGCTCAAAACCGGCACTACTGCTGCGCTTAACCTTGGATTTTTGCGTACTATTGCACCGAAGCCCAGCAGTACCGCCAAATCTAAACCTAGCTCAAAACCGGCACTACTGCTGCGCTTAACCTTGGATCTTTGCAGTACTATCGCACCGAAGCCCAGCAGTACCGCCCAAATCTAAACCTAGCTCAAAATAGGCACTACTGCTGCGCTTAACCTTATATTTTGGCAGTACTGTCGCACCGAAGCCCAGCAGTACCGCCAAATCTAAACCTAGCTCAAAACCGGCACTACTGCTGCGCTTAACCTTAGATCTTTGCAGTACTATCGCACTGAAGCCCAGCAGTACTGCCCAAATCTAAACCTAGCTCAAAACCGGCACTACTGCTGCGCTTAAACTTGGATCTCTGCAGTACTATTGCACCGAAGCCCAGCAGTACCGCCAAATGTAAACCTAGCTCAAAACTGGCACTACTGCTGCGCTTAACCTTGGATCTTTGCAGTACTATCGCACCGAAGCCCAGCAGTACCGCCCAAATCTAAACCTAGCTCAAAACCGGCACTACTGCTGCGCTTAACCTTGGATTTTGGCACTACTATCGCACCGAAGCCCAGCAGTACCGCCAAATCTAAACCTAGCTCAAAATAGGCACTACTGCTGCACTTAGCCTTAGATCTTTGCAGTACTATTGCACCGAAGGCCAGCAGTACCGCCAAATGTAAACCTAGCTCAAAACCGGCACTACTGCTGCGCTTAACCTTGGATTTTTGCAGTACTATCGCACCGAAGCCCAGCAGTACCGCCCAACTCTAAACCTAGCTCAAAACCGGCACTACTGCTGTGCTTAACCTTGGATTTTGGTAGTACTATCGCACCGAAGCCCAGCAGTACCGCCCAAATCTAAACCTAGCTCAAAACTGGCACTACTGCTGCGCTGAACCTTAGATCTTTGCAGTACTATCGCACCGAAGCCCAGCAGTACCGCCCAAAGTTAAACCTAGCTCAAAACCGGCACTACTGCTGCGCTTAACCTTGGATCTTTGCAGTACTATCGCACCGAAGCCCAGCAGTACCGCCAAATGTAAACCTAGCTCAAAACCGGCACTACTGCTGCGCTTAACCTTGGATTTTTGCGTACTATTGCACCGAAGCCCAGCAGTACCGCCAAATCTAAACCTAGCTCAAAACCGGCACTACTGCTGCGCTTAACCTTGGATCTTTGCAGTACTATCGCACCGAAGCCCAGCAGTACCGCCCAAATCTAAACCTAGCTCAAAATAGGCACTACTGCTGCGCTTAACCTTATATTTTGGCAGTACTGTCGCACCGAAGCCCAGCAGTACCGCCAAATCTAAACCTAGCTCAAAACCGGCACTACTGCTGCGCTTAACCTTAGATCTTTGCAGTACTATCGCACTGAAGCCCAGCAGTACTGCCCAAATCTAAACCTAGCTCAAAACCGGCACTACTGCTGCGCTTAAACTTGGATCTCTGCAGTACTATTGCACCGAAGCCCAGCAGTACCGCCAAATGTAAACCTAGCTCAAAACTGGCACTACTGCTGCGCTTAACCTTGGATCTTTGCAGTACTATCGCACCGAAGCCCAGCAGTACCGCCCAAATCTAAACCTAGCTCAAAACCGGCACTACTGCTGCGCTTAACCTTGGATTTTGGCAGTACTATCGCACCGAAGCCCAGCAGTACCGCCAAATCTAAACCTAGCTCAAAATAGGCACTACTGCTGCGCTTAGCCTTAGATCTTTGCAGTACTATTGCACCGAAGGCCAGCAGTACCGTCAAATCTAAACCTAGCTCAAAACTGGCACTACTGCTGCGCTTAACCTTGGATCTTTGCAGTAGTATTGCACCGAAGCCCAGCAGTACCGCCCAAATCTAAACCTAGCTCAAAACTGGCACTACTGCTACGCTGAACCTTGGATCTTTGCAGTAGTATTGCACCGAAGCCCAGCAGTACCGCCCAAATATAAACCTAGCTCAAAACCGGCACTACTGCTGCGCTGAACCTTGGATCTTTGCAGTACTATCGCACCGAAGCCCAGCAGTACCGCCCAAATCTAAACCTAGCTCAAAATAGGCACTACTGCTGCGCTTAACCTTGGATCTTTGCAGTACTATCGCACCGAAGCCCAGCAGTACCGCCAAATCTAAACCTAGCTCAAAACCGGCACTACTGCTGCGCTTAACCTTAGATCTTTGCAGTAGTATTGCACCGAAGCCCAGCAGTCCCGCCCAAATCTAAACCTAGCTCAAAACCGGCACTACTGCTGCGCTTAACCTTGGATCTTTGCACTACTATCGCACCGAAGCCCAGCAGTACCGCCCAAATATAAACCTAGCTCAAAACCGGCACTACTGCTGCGCTGAACCTTGGATCTTTGCAGTACTATCGCACCGAAGCCCAGCAGTACCGCCCAAATCTAAACCTAGCTCAAAACCGGCACTACTGCTGCGCTTAACCTTAGATCTTTGCAGTACTATCGCACCGAAGCCCAGCAGTACCGCCCAAATCTAAACCTAGCTCAAAACCGGCACTACTGCTGCGCTTAACCTTAGATCTTTACAGTACTACCGCACCGAAGCCCAGCAGTACTGCCCAAATCTAAACCTAGCTCAAAATAGGCACTACTGCTGCGCTTAACCTTGGATCTTTGCGTACTATAGCACCGAAGCCCAGCAGTACCGCCAAATGTAAACCTAGCTCAAAACCGGCACTACTGCTGCGCTTAACCTTGGATCTTTGCAGTACTATCGCACCGAAGCCCAGCAGTACCGCCAAATCTAAACCTAGCTCAAAACCGGCACTACTGCTGCGCTTAACCTTAGATCTTTGCAGTAGTATTGCACCGAAGCCCAGCAGTCCCGCCCAAATCTAAACCTAGCTCAAAACCGGCACTACTGCTGCGCTTAACCTTGGATCTTTGCACTACTATCGCACCGAAGCCCAGCAGTACCGCCCAAATATAAACCTAGCTCAAAACCGGCACTACTGCTGCGCTGAACCTTGGATCTTTGCAGTACTATCGCACCGAAGCCCAGCAGTACCGCCCAAATCTAAACCTAGCTCAAAACCGGCACTACTGCTGCGCTTAACCTTAGATCTTTGCAGTACTATCGCACCGAAGCCCAGCAGTACCGCCCAAATCTAAACCTAGCTCAAAACCGGCACTACTGCTGCGCTTAACCTTAGATCTTTACAGTACTACCGCACCGAAGCCCAGCAGTACTGCCCAAATCTAAACCTAGCTCAAAATAGGCACTACTGCTGCGCTTAACCTTGGATCTTTGCGTACTATAGCACCGAAGCCCAGCAGTACCGCCAAATGTAAACCTAGCTCAAAACCGGCACTACTGCTGCGCTTAACCTTAGATCTTTGCAGTACTATCGCACCGAAGCCCAGCAGTACCTCACAAACTACTGCTGCGCTTAACCTTGGATCTTTGCAGTACTATCGCACCGAAGCCCAGCAGTACCGCCCAAATCTAAACCTAGCTCAAAACCGGCACTACTGCTGCGCTTAACCTTGGATCTTTGCAGTACTATCGCACTGAAGCCCAGCAGTACTGCCCGAATCTAAACCTAGCTGAAAACCGGCACTACTGCTGCGCTTAACCTTGGATTTTTGCAGTACTATCGCACCGAAGCCCAGCAGTACCGCCCAAATCTAAACCTAGCTCAAATCCGGCACTACTGCTGCGCTTAAGCTTGGATTTTTGCAGTACTATCGCACCGAAGCCCAGCAGTACCGCCAAATCTAAACCTAGCTCAAAACCGGCACTACTGCTGCGCTTAACCTTGGATCTTTGCAGTACTATCGCACCGAAGCCCAGCAGTACCGCCCAAATCTAAACCTAGCTCAAAACCGGCACTACTGCTGTGCTTAACCTTGGATTTTGGTAGTACTATCGCACCGAAGGCCAGCAGTACCGCCAAATCTAAACCTAGCTCAAAACTGGCACTACTGCTGCGCTTAACCTTGGATCTTTGCAGTACTATCGCACCGAAGCCCAGCAGTACCGCCCAAATCTAAACCTAGCTCAAATCCGGCACTACTGCTGCGCTTAACCTTGGATCTTTGCGTACTATAGCATCGAAGCCCAGCAGTACCGCCCAAATCTAAACCTAGCTCAAAACCGGCACTACTGCTGCGCTTAACCTTGGATATTTGCAGTACTATCGCACCGAAGCCCAGCAGTACCGCCAAATGTAAACCTACCTCAAAACCGGCACTACTGCTGCGCTTAACCTTGGATCTTTGCAGTACTATCGCACCGAAGCCCAGCAGTACCGCCCAAAGTTAAACCTAGCTCAAAACCGGCACTACTGCTGCGCTTAACCTTGGATCTTTGCAGTACTATCGCACCGAAGCCCAGCAGTACCGCCCAAATCTAAAACTAGCTCAAAACCGGCACTACTGCTGCGCTTAACCTTGGATCTTTGCAGTACTATCGCACCGAAGCCCAGCAGTACCGCCCAAATCTAAACCTAGCTCAAAACCGGCACTACTGCTGCGCTTAACCTTAGATCTTTGCAGTACTATCGCACCGAAGCCCAGCAGTACCGCCCAAATCTAAACCTAGCTCAAAACCGGCACTACTGCTGCGCTTAACCGTAGATCTTTGCGTACTATTGCACCGAAGCCCAGCAGTACCGCCCAAATCTAAACCTAGCTCAAAACCGGCACTACTGCTGCGCTTAACCTTGGATCTTTGCAGTACTATCGCACCGAAGTCCAGCAGTACCGCCAAATGTAAACCTAGCTCAAAACCGGCACTACTGCTGCGCTTAACCTTGGATTTTTACAGTACTGTCGCACCAAAGCCCAGCAGTACCGCCCAAATGTAAACCTAGCTCAAAACCGGCACTACTGCTGCACTTAACCTTAGATCTTTGCAGTACTGTCGCACTGAAGCCCAGCAGTACCGCCCAAATGTAAGCCTAGCTCTAGGCACTACAGGCACTACTGCTGCGCTTAACCTTAGATCTTTGCAGTACTATCGCACTGAAGCCCAGCAGTACCGCCCAAATCTAAACCTAGCTCAAAACCGGCACTACTGCTGCGCTTAAACTTGGATCTCTGCAGTACTATCGCACCGAAGCCCAGCAGTACCGCCAAATGTAAACCTAGCTCAAAACCGGCACTACTGCTGCGCTTAAGCTTAGATCTTTGCAGTACTATCGCACCGAAGCCCAGCAGTAGCGCCCAAAGTTAAACCTACCTCAAAACCGGCACTACTGCTGCGCTTAACCTTGGATCTTTGCAGTACTATCGCACCGAAGCCCAGCAGTACCGCCCAAATCTAAACCTAGCTCAAAACTGGCACTACTGCTGCGCTGAACCTTAGATCTTTGCGTACTATTGCACCGAAGCCCAGCAGTACCGCCAAATGTAAACCTAGCTCAAAACTGGCACTACTGCTGCGCTTAACCTTGGATCTTTGCAGTACTATTGCACCGAAGCCCAGCAGTACCGCCCAAATCTAAACGTAGCTCAAAACCGGCACTACTGCTGCGCTTAACCTTGGATTTTTGCAGTGCTATCGCACCGAAGCCCAGCAGTACCGCCAAATATAAACCTAGCTCAAAACCGGCACTACTGCTGCGCTTAACCTTAGATCTTTGCAGTACTATCGCACTGAAGCCCAGCAGTACCGCCCAAATCTAAACCTAGCTCAAAATAGGCACTACTGCTGCGCCTAACCTTAGATTTTGGCAGTACTATCGCACCGAAGCCCAGCAGTACCGCCAAATCTAAACCTAGCTCAAAACCGGCACTACTGCTGCGCTTAACCTTGGATCTTTGCAGTACTATCGCACCGAAGCCCAGCAGTACCGCCCAAATCTAAACCTAGCTCAAAACCGGCACTACTGCTGCGCTGAACCTTAGATCTTTGCGTACTATTGCACCGAAGCCCAGCAGTACTGCCAAATCTAAACCTAGCTCAAAACCGGCACTACTGCTGCGCTTAACCTTGGATCTTTGCAGTACTATCGCACCGAAGCCCAGCAGTACCGCCCAAATCTAAACCTAGCTCAAAACCGGCACTACTGCTGCGCTTAACCTTGGATTTTGGCAGTACTATCGCACCGAAGCCCAGCAGTACCGCCAAATCTAAACCTAGCTCAAAATAGGCACTACTGCTGCGCTTAACCTTGGATCTTTGCAGTACTATCGCACCGAAGCCCAGCAGTACCGCCAAATGTAAACCTAGCTCAAAACTGGCACTACTGCTGCGCTTAACCTTGGATCTTTGCAGTACTATCGCACCGAAGCCCAGCAGTACCGCCCAAATATAAACCTAGCTCAAAACCGGCACTACTGCTGCGCTGAACCTTGGATCTTTGCAGTACTATCGCACCGAAGCCCAGCAGTACCGCCCAAATCTAAACCTAGCTCAAAATAGGCACTACTGCTGCGCTTAACCTTGGATCTTTGCAGTACTATCGCACCGAAGCCCAGCAGTACCGCCCAAATCTAAACCTAGCTCAAAATAGGCACTACTGCTGCGCTTAACCTTAGATCTTTACAGTACTACCGCACCGAAGCCCAGCAGTACTGCCCAAATCTAAACCTAGCTCAAAACTGGCACTACTGCTGCGCTTAACCTTGGATCTCTGCAGTACTATCGCACCGAAGCCCAGCAGTACCGCCCAAATCTAAACCTAGCTCAAAACCGGCACTACTGCTGCGCCTAACCTTGGATTTTGGCAGTACTATCGCACCGAAGCCCAGCAGTACCGCCAAATCTAAACCTAGCTCAAAATAGGCACTACTGCTGCGCTTAGCCTTAGATCTTTGCAGTACTATTGCACCGAAGGCCAGGAGTACCGCCAAATCTAAACCTAGCTCAAAACCGGCACTACTGCTGCGCTGAACCTTGGATCTTTGCAGTACTATCGCACCGAAGCCCAGCAGTACCGCCCAAATCTAAACCTAGCTCAAAATAGGCACTACTGCTGCGCTTAACCTTAGTTCTTTGCAGTACTATCACACCGAAGCCCAGCAGTACCGCCAAATCTAAATCTATCTCAAAACCGGCACTACTGCTCCTCTTAAGTTTTTAACCCACGCGAGTTGTTTCCCCCTGCATCCCCTGCTCTTCTATCTCCTGTCCCCCGCCCCGGCTTCCTTTCCCTCCTCCGTACTCCACCCACCCCCCACCCCCCCCACCCCCATCATCCGTCAGGCTCCAGACCCCTGGCATGCTGCCTGCACCCCATTCTCTGTCATTTTTTTTTCTTCTTTTCCTTACAAGTTGTTGTTTCTTTTAAAGGATTAAACTGTTTTCGTTTCAAGCCATGAGTTTTCTCCCTTTCACCCTTCCGATTGTCTCCCCGTCCCACTGGGGGCGGGGGAGCGAGTGAGCGGTCGCGTGGGGCTTTGTTGCTGGCTGGCGTTAAACCACGACACGAGGTGAGTTGCAAGCCCTGCCTGGCTAATGCTGGAGGCTCTCTGTGTTCCTCCTGCCATCCTGACGGGCCGTCCTTGTTCTTCATTGCCGCTTTATAGCGAGCGCCTCTCGCGCTGTAAGCGGCAGTAGTACTGGGGCCGCGCAGGTACTGCGTGTTGCAGGCAGCAAAGGGCAATTGTGACGCTTGCTGGCGGGAGCGGCAAGGAGTGCGGAGCCACGCTCCTGTAGGGAGCAAAGACGGAACCTCGAGGGCTCTACGGTCATCTGCTGAGGACTACTAGTATCCCGACAGGCCTCTTTGCTTTCCCTGCTTCACGTCTGATTACTTTGCACGCCGGAGGGCGGGGCGGTAAGTAACACCGTGCAGCGTCTCTTCGATCAGAGACAAGCCCCGCACAAGAAGCCTTGCGTGCGTGCAGGATTAGGAGAGCGGAGTTCCGATAGCACAGAGGTGAGGAAAGGTGCGCCCACCCCAACTGAGCCCCAGGGTCGCCAGGGTATCGCTCGCTTGCAGGTGGGCCGCTCGCCTCTGGTGCGCTGGGACGCGGCATTTCCTGCTGGACAGAGCTGCCCCTCTGGCAGAAAGCAGCTTTGGGTCTCTTGTGGCCTGCCTTCAGGCTGTCACCTGAACCAGGTGTTATGTTTGGGTTTTTTTTTTTAAATCTCTCGCCAGCAGCTGTTGACTGGCTGCTTTCACTCCCGCAACCCTGATGCCACATGCAGAGGGATACAGCAGTCCCTGGGGCTTGCTCCAGGGGACCACCCCCCCCCCCCCCCCCCCCCCCCGCCGTTTGCAGGTCCCTGTGCTGCTTCTCCTCTCTAGATAATGGGGTGGGGGGGCAGGGACAGAAGCGACCACCCGAGTTGTCTGTTGTTTGCACTTGACTGCTGTAAACGCTCCAGGCACTCGGGTGCTTTTTGGAACGGAGGCGATGAAGATGACGGCCCGGGCTGCGAGTGGGGAA
The DNA here is from genome assembly GCF_947461875.1 of Haliaeetus albicilla. Taxonomy (NCBI): domain Eukaryota; kingdom Metazoa; phylum Chordata; class Aves; order Accipitriformes; family Accipitridae; genus Haliaeetus; species Haliaeetus albicilla. The sequence continues at coordinate 41,995 of NW_027212558.1, forward strand.
AGGGCAGGGCAATGTAAGCCCTGTGCCCCCAGTAAGTAGTTGCCGCCTGTGGCTGGTCTCTGCTGGGCTGAGCTGTCAGTCATCCCTCATCCAGCTGCTGCTCAGAAGAGGATCGTTACGGGGATGCGGATGCTGCTGCCCGGTGACCGAAGGTGGGAACTGGCGTTGGGGAGGGGCGCATGCGCGGTGGCGTGTGTCGGTGGGAATCCAGCTGTGGCCGGGCAACCGAGACGCGGTACAGCAGCTCGACAGCTGCGCATGCGCGGCGGCGCGTTGAGGGCGCTCGCCGCTGTTGCCGGGCAACCGAAGCACGACACGGCGCATCGGCAAGGGCGCGTGCGCGGCGGCGCGCTTTACGGCGCTCCCGCTGTTGCTCGGCAACCAAAACCCGTTACGGCAGCTCGGCAAGGGCGCGTGTGCGTTGACTCGTTTACGGCACTGGCCGCGGTTGCCTGGCAACCAAAGCGCGACGCGACGCCTCGGCAAGGGCGCATGCGCGGCGGCCCGGTTTAAGGCGCTCCTGCTGTTGCCTAGCAACCGAAACGCTTTACGGCTGCTCGGCAACGGCGCGTGCGCTGCTGCCCGTCTACCGCGCTCGCTGCTGTTGCCTGGCAACCAAAGCGCGACACGACGCCTCCGCAATCGCGCATGCGCGGCGGCGCGGTTTACGGCCTCCTGCTGTTGCCTAGCAACCAAAAGGTGTTACGGCAGCTCGGCAACCGCGCATGTGCGTTGGCGCGTTTGCGACACTGGCCACTGTTGCCCGGCAACCGAAGCGCGGCGCGGCGCCTCGGCAACCGCGCATGCGCGGCGGCGCGGTTTACGGCGCTCCTGCTGTCGCCTGGCAACCGAAACGCGGCCCTGGCGTTCGGGAGCCGCGCATGCGCGATGGCGCCTTTTGCCGCCCTCCTGCTGTTGCCTAGCTACCAAAACGCGGTACGGCAGCTCGGAGCCGCGCATGCGCGGTGGCGGCGCGTTTCGCCAGCGCTCTCTTCCGCCACCTATTGAACAGACTTCGGTACTGCAGCTGGGCCGCCGCCCATGCGCGCTGGCGCCTTGTGCCAAGCGCTCGCCGCTGCCACCTCGCGGCCAATGTTCGGTACTGCAGCTCGGAGGCTGCGAGGGCGCGGGGCTGCCGCTGTCCTGCACGTGCCGTCCGACGGTAACGGCAGTGCGGCACCGGCGGGAGGCGCCGCCGCGCTCCTTGCTTCCTCCCGGTGACGAACCGCCGCCGGCAAGGAAAGCTTGCACGGGCTCTCTGCCTGGCCTCCCTCTCCTCGCGGCGCGGGAGCACAAAGGGACAGGCGGGGCGCTGACCGGCTGCGGGCAGGCGCTGCTGCGGCTGAAGCTGGAGAGGCCGGAGAAAGGTAGAGAAGAAGAAATGGAAGGCTGGCCGGCCAGCAGCTGCCCCCCACTGCAGGCAAGAGAGAGCCTGCCTCTCCGCGTGTGGAAGGATCCCTCTTCGTAGTCCGCAGCAGGTCAGACCGCCGAGGTGCACCGCAGGGTCCGTACCCAGCACCGACGGTGCGGTACGGCCACGTAGCGTGCGAGCGAGCGAGGCTCCGTGCCTAGGAGGCCTCGTCCTGCAAGACCTATGAGACACGTGTTCTCCTAGGGGGAGGACGGCCGCGCCGCCGGAGTTACAGAAGAGGAGGGCAGCGGGAGAGGAGCAGAAAGAAGCGTCTGAACTGGCAAATTCTCCTGGCGGTGCCAAGAACAAGAGCTGTGGTGAGCCCCGGGCCCTCGGGGCCCTGTCTCCCCTCTTCCGCGTTCTGGTCCCTCCCTGCCCCTCCCCTGGTCCCCTCTCTTTCCCACACCGCTGCCTTTTTTTTTTTTTTTTTTTTTTTCCTTTTCCTCCCTTGTACCCCTGATACTGAAAAGCCGGTCGAAGAAACTCCCTAAGACTCGTTTTGGAGTTTTAGAAAGCAGGCATTCTTCATTGCAGCGCTGGATGCACGGGGGATAGTTGCACCTAGCGTGCATGGCACAAACAGGTTACACAGAATAACTAATTGCATGTTAATCAGATTAGTATACATATACGTAAAAACGATGGCAACCGATTATCGTAGTACTGCCTACATCCGATCACGCGCAATGAAGGATCCATTTGAGACGAAGGGCTGCTTTTGCAACCAGCGACCCATCTGAAGTTCTTGGTGGCTGTCCCTGAAGTCTTTATTCTTGTCCTTGTTCTTTGATCTTGAAGCTTAACGCAGTTTCAATCACATGTGGTCAGTTTCAGCATTGTTCTCATCTAGCGTACAGGAACATGTAGTCATAAGAGCAAAGAACTGCAAAACTTAGGAGTACCTACCTCTGCTAGTTAATTGCTTGGCTATACTTTTGTCTATTGTTTCAATCGTAGTGTTAGTATAAGATTTCTAATAATTATTTACCAAATCTCACTTTTGCAGTCACCTAGCAGCAAACCAGTTTCCACAGCTGGTACAAAATATTAAAACCATCCCAATATTTAGACGTGCCATACAGAACGTATGGAAATAGGCTATCAGAGGTGTCCGAGGGGCAGAGGGAGCGCCGGGGGGCGCCACGAGACCCGGAGCAGACTCGCTGGCAGGACTCGATAGGCACGCGACTGACTGAATAAACGCTGGCCGCCCGTCCCCTTTGCCCTCCGGGCTGCGTTTGCGCTCCCTTTGCACGAGGCGAGGGGCCGTGAGGGAGCCCAGGGGAGGAGGAGGTGAGGCGCTGGGGGGGGGGGTCGGGCCGTGCCCCCACCCCATTCCTGCTGGGCTCCAGCTGTTGCAAATATTCTGGTAAAGAAATCAAAATTTAATCCCATAGAAGAGTTAGGTTTGATTAAGAAGTAAAATTGTGAAGCATAACGTATAGGATCGTTAAGTTTGAAACGTAGCCATAGAAACTTTAGGAACTGTGTTCGCGTGACTCTAGGAACCTTAATATTGTTAAAGTTTGAAATAGCTAACCCTAGAAACCTCACCAGGAAGTTACTGGTTTTTCTACGTTCTGTTTCAGGAAACTAAGGAAACCGTCGTGGACACCAGTTTGCTGCTTGGAAACCCCCTTACCCTTCCCATCTCGATTTGAGTATCGAAGGTTCCAGTCAGCAGAGCTAAGTGTAACTGACCAATGATTGTTTTTAAATAAGAATATTGATAAGGTTATATAATCAAAGGACCGATCATTATAAAGGTTAAATTTAAGAACGAGCAGAGTATGCATTTTTACGGAAGGAGCTTAGGTAACAATGACCCGACAAGAAAAGTCTGTAAAAACCGATGGATTTTGATACTAAGCGGGACACGCCTTTGGAGGAGCGATCCCCCGTGTCCCCAGCGCTGCGATAAACAAAGTGCCTGCTTCTTAACTTCACGTTGGTGTTAAGGAGTTTTATTCCGGATTTCGGTAGCGGTTTCGGCGACCCAGATGGGACCTTGCGAGTGAGACTGGACGAGATCGAGTGTCGATCGAACTCCGGCCGGCACCGAGGTATTCTCGGGGAGAACCATCACCCTCGACTCGCAAAGCTCCTCGCAGCGTTCCCTGGAAAAAAGGTAAGGCGCTGCTTCTTTGGAATTGGTTTGGAAAGCCCGCCCGTGAGGCGCGGCGAAAGCTTCGCAGGGTTGGGGCTTGGAGGGTACCCGTCTGCAGCGGAAGCCTAGGCGTCTGCCTGTAAGTCATATTGCTGGGTTGGACTTTGTGTATTATTTGGGACAATTGTCATTTGCGTTTCTTTGGTATTTGGTATTTGAATGTATATAAGTATAATGGCATTAGCAAAATTGTTTAAGAATAAGAGTGCAGGAAATAGAACTGCTGATGAAAAGTTACCAAAAACATCACCGTTGGGACGTTTATTGGCACATTGGGGTGAATTGCAGGAAAAATGGTAAACAAACAGAACTTTGAGTTACAATACTATATTGCAGTTACTGTTGTTTTGTAGGAGAGAGAGTAAATGGAATAAAGTGCCATATGTAGATTTGTTCTTTTTAAGTGAACGTATCTGACGGGGACCGGAGGGGAGTCTCCCAGCACAACCTCTGGTTACAGCTAAACTGGGAGAACAGAAAATTGAATTTGAATTGACACTCGAGTCACCTTTTCAGTTTTAAATACCTTAGAGGGAGAGTTGAGTTTTGAAGAAATTGGTGGTGTCGGCGCAACAAGTGAACGAGCAACTAGACCCTTCTTTAAATCTTTAACAATGAAATTAGGAAAGCAACGGGTCACTCAGCAGTTTTTGTATGTGCCAAATTCTCCTCAAATCCTGTTAAGGAGAGATCTATTTGAGAACTTAGAGGCAGAAATTAAATTTAAAAATGGAGAGATTAAAACTTTAATTCCAGAAACTAAACGTATCGAAGCAGTGGCTTTGTTGTTAACAGGACGGTTACCGACAGCAGAAGATTATACCAGTCAAAGTATAATGCTGTAATTCCAATCGTCTGGACCGGGAAGTTCCTGGTAAATCCAAAAAGCAGAACCTGTGAGAGTTGATTTAAAGCCAGGATCGAATCCGGTAAGAATTAAACGATAGCCCTTAAAACCGGAAAGTCGGAAAGGGTTAGTAATGGTAATACAAAAATTTTTAAGATACAAATTGTTAATAGAATGTGAATCCAGATATAACACCCCGATCTTGCCTGTTAAAAGGCTAATGAAAAAGATGATAGATTAGTTCAAGACCTCCTCAGAGCAATAAATCAAATAGTACAAGATATTCATCCGGTAGTAGCAAATCCTTATACTTTGTTAACAACCCTAACGGAGAAACAAGAATGGTTCACAGTGTTAGACGGAAAAGATGCCTTTTTCCGTATTCCCTTGGATCCCAATAGTCAAGAGGTTTTCGCTTTGGAATGGGAAAATCCTGAGACTGGGAGAAAAAACACAATATACGTGGACAGTCTTGCCTCAAGGCTTTAAGAATAGTCTTACCGTGTTTGGAAATCAATTGGCACGAGAATTAGGGATTTGGAAGAAAGAAAATAATCAAGAAATCTTGCTGAAATATATGGATGATCTGTTAATTGTAGCTGAGACGGAAGAACAACGCACAAAGTTAACTATTCACTTTTTGAACTTTTGGGGAATCAGTGGATATCGAGTGTCAAAAGAAAAAAAACCAAATAACCCAGAAAGAAGAAACTTATTTGAGTTTTAAAATCCTAAAAGGACAGAGACAATTGGGAACTGAGAGAAAAGAGGCAATTTGTCGCCTCCCCGAACCTAAGACTAAAACAATGAATGACGAGCATTTCCGGGAATGGTTGAGTGGTGTCACCTGTAGATTATAAATTGTGGCTTGCTGGCCCGACCTCTATAGGAGCAGCTCAAAACCTCAAACAACGGATTGGACCGATGCCGAGAAAGCTACTTTCCAAGAATGGAAACAGGCTGTAATAGGGGTGCCAGCCCTAGGCCTGCCAGATCTCACAAAGACACTTGAACTTTTTGCTCATGAAAGAAGAGGTATAGCTCTGGGTATCCTGGCCCAATATTTAGGGCCAAGTGGGCGAGCCGTGGCCTACTTCTCGAAGCGAGTAGGTAACGTGAGTCTGGGATGCTCTGGTCGTCCGAGAGCCGTCGCTGCAACTGCGCTACTGATCCAGGAAGCTCGTAAGTTCACCTGAGGACAAAGGATTAGAGGACAAAGGATTGCTGTACGTTTCCCATATGATAACTGCTGTGATAAAACAGAAAGGGGGGCACTGGTTATCCCCTAGCAGAATGCGGAAATACCAAGTGGCGTTGCTGGAACAAGAGGATGTTTACCTAAAAACTACTACCACCGTTAACCCTGTTGCATTTTCAGCAACTGATCAAGTTAAAGGAGAACTGGAACGTGACTGCTTGCAGACAATCGAAAGAGTTTACTCCAGCTGACTGGACCTCTGAGATGTGCCGCTAGAAGAAACAGATTGGGAACTATATGCCGACGGAAGCGGTTCCATCTGTGAAGGAAAACGTTTATCAAGATAGACAATAACTACCGAGGAGGTAATTGCGTTGCCAACTTTGCCTTCGACGATATCTGCCCAAAAGGCTGAATCGATAGCTCTTATTCGAGCTCTGGAACTAAGTCAAGGAAAGCGAGTCAACACTTGGACAGACTCAAAGTACGCTTTTGGAGTGGTACGTGCACACGGAGCGATACGGAGAGAAAGAGGACCGTTATCTGCACGAGGAACCGCCATTCAGCGCGCAGAACAAATACCGAAATGGTGAGAAACCGTTCAAAAACCAACAGCAGTCACGATAATGCACTGCAAAGCACATCAGTTAGGTAAGACCGGTCCTAACGCAGGTAACCGACTGGCTGATAAAGCTGCTAAAGAGGCTGCGGAAAAAGGCATCCTAGCACTAGTTCCAGAGAAAAGTATAAAATTGCCTAAAGAAACTCCAAATTATAACGAAAAAGATGAAGAATTAATTATTAGATTGCAGGCTAACAAAATGAAACAGGATAGGCTGTAACACCGACAGGTCAAATAATAGTCCCACCCACAATAATAAGAGAAATTGCCCGAGCTGAACATCACAAAGTCTATTGGGGAACAGAAAGTGAAATACGACAAAGATTGTTTAAACAATTAGAAGCGGATGTGAAATTTATATATAAAAATATCCCCGAATCAGTAATAAGATCATCTTTGGGATTATGAAATAAGGAAATTTTTTAGGAGAATATTAGCAACTTGATTTTATAGAATTGCCTTGAAAAGAAGGATATATCCTAGTTTGAGTTGATATCTTTACTGGGTGGCCCGAGGCTTTCCCTTGTCGCACCAACAAAGCAAGGGAAGCGCTCAAAGTCTTGCTCAAAGAGATAATACCAAAATACGGGGTGCCTGTAGGAATGTCATCTGACAATGGCCCTCATTTTATAGCAAAGATTGTGAGACAAGTTGAGCAAAGTATTATCTATAGATTGAGACTATCACACCCCATATAGACCACAAGCAAGTGGGGGGGGAGAGAGACAGAGAGAGAGAGAATGAACTATACCCGTAAGCAACAGTCGAGTAAAATTTGTCAGGAAACCTCACTCCTCACATGGGTTAGAGCATTACCCATGGCTCTATTAAGAATCAGAGTATAGCCAGAAGAGAAAGAAAATTTAAGTCGTTATGAAATGTTGTATGAAAGACCATATCAGGAGTCCTATGTTCTGAGTATCTTGAGTGCCTTTGGAGATATGTTTTTAAAAGGCGTTATGATTTCTTGAAGCAATTCTTTTCAAGAACTTTGTCAGTAGGTCTCCACAGCTGGACCCTTAGAATTGGACGTAGCAGCGCATCCCTTCCGACCAGGAGACTGAATACATATATAAAATCACTGAGAAGCGGAAAGGACCGTATCGAGTCATTTTAACAACCCTTATAGCAGTAAAGGTCTGGGAGAAGAACCTTGGCTTCATTATTCAAGAATAAAGAAAGCACCAACAAGAAACCGGAAGTCTAAAGAAACTGGCCCTTTAAAACTGAAAACCTATAAGTAAGTTTCACGTTATCTGTTTGGGAAAACAGCTGTGTAAAGTTGATAATGTTGGGGTTGCTATTAGGAATATTGTCGAGGGCAATAATCTTTTTGTGTGTTTAGAGGGCGTATGCATTTTTTTTGAGGGGTTCTAAACATGAGATAAACAAAATGAAACAATTATTGTTTGAGCTATTAATCTTGAGATTAACCGTTTTTGTAATTTGGATTAAAAAAAAAAAAAATCTAGTTTTGTAACTGATTCAAAGTTTTGTAAAGACACAAAACTTAACCTCAGTAACAGCCTGCCTTCCGATTCCAAAGTCAGATGAAAATCTAGTTCCGTGGAGAATACTGACATTGAATTTAACCAAAACTTGAGAAAAGATGCAGAACAATGAGAATCATTTTAGCAAATTAAATGGGATGGATTTAAAAGGCAATTTTTTTTTTTGAATTTGAAAGAAGGAATTGTAGCGTTGTGAATTATAACATTACCAAAGCATCCACCTCATGGACAAAAGAATTCATTTAATCGCCCTTCGGGAGAAACTTGTACAAGCACCCCTTGGGGCTGTCAGTTGCCAAAACCGTAGAGACAAGTGCAAAAAGGAACTTGGGATCATATTGAAAATATAAAACGATGTCTAGAATTTACTGGAGTTCCAGGATCCTTGTTAGAGCCACCCAGAGTCGGGACCATCTATGGAAATTTAGACTGGTTTAGACAACCAGAGAAAAATCACAGATCCTAAACAGAGCTGAGTGAAGGTTTATACTTGCAGCTCTTCTGACCCCAAACTCCAAAGACTTTCTCTAGTAGCTAAAGCTCCAAGATGGGGATGTATTTGTAGAAAGTATAATAATATTTGACATGATCTTTGGTCCCCTCTTAATAACGGAAAAAATTTAGCTTGGAGTTGACTGTATTAAAGGACAGGCGAAAAGTTCAGGCTTAACTGTTTGGGTGACTAGTGATGATATATGATCCACTCACCTTTTCATGAAGGAGAAAGGCAACTCGTGGACTTTAGACTTAATAACTCTATCCTCTCTCTGGAAGAAATCTCCCTTGTGGCCTCGCTGGTGGACCTGGGTAAATGGAAAAGATGATACCTGGCAATGGCCAAGTCTTAGAACTAAAATCAGAGGGGTATTAAAATCTGTATTTTGACCCCAGTTAACACCTCTTCCCCATCAGCTGACTCTTGACATCTTTCATTCAATCAAGGAAGTGCCTGCTGCTTAAGTTCACACTGGTGTTGAGGAGTTTTGTTCCGGATTTGGGTACCACAGCTGCGGGCCGGGGCTGGAGGAGCCGCAGGTGCGGGCGGTGAGGCTGATGGGGACGGCTGCTCCCTGGCCAGGGGGGGCTGCCGGGGGAGGGGCCGGGGCGGGGCCGGTGGGAGCCCAGGCAGGAGCGGAGCGGAGCGGAGTGGAGCGGCGGCCGGGGTGCGGCTGCCCCTCGGGAGAAGGTGAGCGGGGCCGGGCGCCCCTCGGACCGCGAACGTCGGAGGCGGGGGTGGCCCGGGGGAGGTGGGGGCCGCCTGTGCCGAGGCCGAGCCCTGGGGACTCACGGGGGGGCTGGGAGCACGTGCGCGCGGGGGGGGGCTCACAGGACGGCTGGGAGCACGTGCGCGCGGGGGGGGGTGGGGGGGGGCTCACAGCGCGGCTGTGAGCACGCGCGCGCGGGGGGGGGGGGGGTGAGCACGTGAGCGCGCGGGGGGGTGCTCACCGGGCCCCGTGGCGGGGCTGCGCAGTCGGCCGGCGGGTTCCGGGGAAAGCCCCGAGGAGGACGGCGGGGTCCGTGTCGGACGCACGGAGCGGTAGCGGGGCCGCGCCGTGCCGTGCCGAAGCGGCGGCGGCGGCGGGCGCTGCCCGGAGCCGGGCGGGGGGTGCCGCGCCGTGCCGGAGCGGCGGCGGCGGCGGGCGCTGCCCGGAGGCGGAGCCGGGCGGCGAAAGCGCGCCGGAGCTGCCCGGAGCGGCGCTGGGGGCTCGGCGGGAACTGCGGCTGCGCCGGCGTGGGGGTGAGCGGAAACGGAAGCGGCGTCCCCTCGGGGTCAGGCAGCGGGGCAGGCTGCCTCCCGGGGCATGCCGGGAGCTGTAGTTTTCGCGGACTCGGCGGCCGGGCGGCAGCGTGGCTCTCGGGCGCGGCGTAGTCCTGGCTGCCGCCGCGGCCCCCGGAGTCCGACCAGGTCAGCCTCAGGAGCGTTGCCGGTTTCGCGTGGTTTTCCGCGGGCTTCCCGCTGCGCCCGCTCCCCGACCAGCCGTGCGGACGCGCCTCCCGGGCGCATGCGCCGTCCTGCGCGTGGGGCAGCCCGGCGTTCGCTCGCCGGCTCTGACCCCTCCGGCGCATGCGCGGTCCCTGGGAGCAGCGTGGTGGCGCGCAGGGCGGGGGTCTCAGCGGCAGCGGGCGAGCGCCGGGACCGCGGGTGAGGCGAGCGATCCCCTCCGGCGGGGGCGGTGGCGGGGGGTGCCTCCTGGCCGCGCGGGGCTGGCGGGACGGGAAGCTGCGAAGCGGCCGCCGCGGCAGGCTCCCGGTCCGCCGGAGGCGAGCCGGGCCAGGGCAGCGGCGGGCAGTTCCCCGAGAGCCGATAGAAGGGAAGAGGGGACGGAGGCGGGCACCCCCCAGGCGCGGCCAGCGGGCGCCTCCCCGAGTCGCCGGAGCTCCCCCGGCGCCTTCGCTCGGCCCGTGCGGCTGCCCCCAGCTCCAGCCCCTCCCCTGAAGCCTGTGCTGTAGCCGCAGGCAGCCCCCGAGCCCTGTCGTGAGGGCAGCAAGCTGGCCCTGCGATGTTCTCGAGTCTCCCTGAACGTGGCTGCCGTTAGCAGCGGCGCGGGGAACGAGCGGCGTCTGCGGAAGCCCCTGCGGAAGGAGGGGCTCCGGCCAGGGTCGAGCTACGGTAATAACGGTCACTGCTGCCTCTTTCCCTCTCCCAGAGGCCACGCTGTGAGTGCGGTTGTCCGTTCGTCCCCGGGGATGCCGTTGACTGCAGCAGCCTCAGGCTTGCGTGGGCTGTCTCTGCCTGGCCTCCCTCTCCTCGAGGCGCGGGAGCACAGAGGGACAGGCGGAGCGCTTACTGGCTGTGGACGGGAGCTGCTGAAGCCGGAGAGGCCGCAGAAAGGTAAAGAAGAAGAAACGGAAGGCCATCTGGCTGGCAGCTGCCTCCCGCTGCAGCCAAGAGAGAGCCTGCCTCTCTGGGTGTGGGAGGATCCCGCCTCGTAGTCCACAGCAGGTCAGACCGCCAGGGTCTGTATGCATGACCAGCAGCGCGGTACGGCCACGTAGTGAGCGAGCGAGCGAGCGAGGCTACGTGTCTAGGAGGCCTCATCTCGTAAGAGCTGCGAGGCGCTCGCGTGTTCCGTTATGTGGAGGACAGCCAAGCGACTGGAGTTACGGAAGACCAAGGGAGGAGAGAAGGAGAAAGAAGCGTCTGAACTGGCAAGGTCTCCTGGCAGCTCCAAGAGCAAGAGCTGTGGTGAGTCCTGGGCCCTCGGGGCCCTGTCGCTCCTCTTGTGCCTCCCGGTCCCTCCCTCCCCCTCTCCTGACCCCCTCGCTTTCTCATGCTGCTGTGACGTTTGTTTGTTTGTTTGTTTATTTTGCTTCCCTGTGCCTCCTCTCTTCTGTCTATTCTCTTGTCCTGCTCCCTCTTCCTCCCCCCCTTCCTCTCTCTCTCTCTCATTCGACTGCCCCCCTTTCTTTTTCTCTCTGCGTTCTTGTCCTGCTCCCTCTCCCTCTCCCCCCGCCCCATCCCCGTCTTTGTCCTGCAGCCAGTCGCTGTTTTTTCCTTTTCCATCTCCTTGTCCTGATCTGCATCCGCCTCTTTCCCCGCCTCCCAATTTCTCTGGCCTGTTGCCCTGGCGTTCTTTTCCTCTCTGCGCCTGTACGTGCCGCTCTGTGTCCCTGCCTTCCTATCTCTCTTCTTCCTACTTTCTGTTTCTATCCCTTTGTCTTGCTCGCTGTTGCTGTTTATTTTTGTCATTCTGGATCCCACTGTCCCCGTCCTCCCTCCTGTTCATCTCTTACTCTCTGTGACCCTTTGTGCTGCTTCCTGCCCCTTTTTTATTCACCCTCCTTCTCTCTGCAGGGTTCCTGATACCTCTCTTTCTAAGTTTCCCACCCCCCTGTGCTTCTCACGGTCTCTGTCTCTGTCAGTCTCTCTCTCTCTCTCTCTCTCTCCCCCCCCCCTTCTCATTCCCATTGTTCTTGTCTGTCACGCTGTCTTGCTTCCTGTCCCGTCGTTTCTCGCTGTATCCCTTTGTCCCGCTCCCTGCTCGCATTCGTATTCCTCTCTGTCCTGAGGACCGTCCCAGTTTTTTATCTCCGTCCTGCCGCTGTCCTGATTTTTCCTTCTCTGCCATGTTCCCTGTCCCTTTTTCTGTCTCTTTTCCTCTGTCCCTGCTGCTTATTTCTCCATCTCTGTCCAGACCCCTGTCCCTTCCCCCCCCGCCCCGCCTTGCTGTTCCTCTGCCTTGCTTTCTTCCGCTGCCTTTTCTGTCTGTCTTTCTCTGCCCCGTTCCCTCTCCCGCCCTTTCTAACTGTGTCCGCCTGTCCAGCTAGCTGTCGCTTCTTTCTTTTTTCTGTTCCTCAGTACTTTTTTCTTTTTCCGTATCTCTCTCCCGCTGCCCATCGCAGTTGGTTTTTTCCCCTCCGATGCTGGCCTGCTCTTTGTCCCTTTTGTCTCTCTGTGTCCTTCTGTCATGCTCCCTGTGTCTATTTAATCCCTTCATCTCTGTCCTGCAGCCCGTCGCTACTTTTTTTTTTCCTCTTCCGTCCCTTCGTCCTGCTCCCCGTCCTTGTCTCTCTTTCCCTTGGTTCTGCCTCCCGTCCTTTTTTCCTTTCTTGCTCCATCTCTCTGTCCTGCTCCCTATCCCTCCCGCGCTCTCTCTGTTTCTGCGTCCTTCTCCTTGCCTTTCCCCACGGTGTCCGTCTTGTACCCTCTTTGGTTTTCTTGTTTTCTGGGTGGCTGGGCCCGGCTACCCGCGGGGGTGCTTCGGCTGGGGGGTTTGGGGTGGGGGCCTGGCCGTGCCGGTGATGGCGGGGAAATAAAGCCTGAAACGGCAATCGTGAAGCGACGCCCTGCCTGTGCTGGGGCTGCCCCGCAGAGGCGTGGGGCCGGGCCCTCCGCAGGTCCCGAGCACTCCCCGAAACTACGTGTGGGGCCCCGGGGGTGCAGGGCTGTGGGGTGGCTACGCTCAGCGTCGCCCGTGGGCACTGCAGGGTCAGAAACGGAGAACAAGTTTTCTGTTCCTGGGGCTTGACAACAGGCTCGCGTGGCTGATGTGGGGGCTCGGAAACAGACCGAGCTGCGCGGCTTTGGGCCCAGAAACAGAGGTCCGGCCCTGCGTGTTTGGGCCTTGAGAACGGGCTCAGCAGCCGGGTTTTTTGGCTCCCAAATGGGCCCCGAGTCAGCTGGTGCGGGGTCCAAAAGCGGGAGCCGGCTTGGCTGGTTTTGCAGGCGGGTGGGAGGGTGTTGGGGGCTGCGGGGGGAAGCGGGGGGCGGGCAGGGTGCGTGGACCCTCCCCGGAGATGGGGGTCTGGTTGTGTCGGACGCCGAAGTTTGGGAGTCCGGCACGCAGCAGGCCGAACTCAACATCTGTGATGGTCTGTGGGGGGGAAGGGCGCTTTTCAGACCCCACGTGCCCTCTTTGAGTCCAGCTCTTCTTTCTGCGCTGCTCAGAATAGTTGTTAAGTAATTAATCGCGCAAACTAACGAATATTTATTCGGCGTGTAACTCTGATGTTTAATCCCAATGCTCCAGTTTTGACAGCAGTTGATATACAACCTTATGGAAAGCCCAGACCGTTGCACGTAGCTGGAGCTTGTAAGGAGAAGCAGCTGAAATCAGCCGGAGCTTCAGCGCGGAGCTGGGGCTTCAACGAGCCAGAACTGTAGCAAGCGGGAGCTGGAACGAGGCGGGGTGTCCGCTGTCTGGAGCGTGCATTAGCCAGAGGCAAAAGTACCTGCGGCTGTAAGGAGCAGGAGGCGCGATTAGCTGGAGCGTCTTTTCGCTGGAGCGTCCGTCGGCCGGACTGCGCTCCCAGCACGGCGGAAGAGCGGCCGGGCGCAGGCAGGGCTGTCCGCAGCAAGCTGCTCCGAGCGGCAGGGAGGCGAGTTGTCCTTCTGCCAGCGGGGAGCCCGGCCTCTTCCCTCGGGCATGCAATCCACACCGCGCTCCTCTCTCTGCGTGGAGGGTCTCTCCCGGTCCGTTCCCGCGGGCAGAAGCGAGGTGGGGGTCCCCCGTCTCTCCTGGGGCAGCCCCCCCCGCGAGGGGGCGCGGGCGAGGTGTCGTCGTCCCCTCGGTACCGGGCAAAGGGGAGAGAAACCGGCCGGCGGGAGCTCCTGGGGTGCAGAGCCCTTCCGGCAGAATCCTCCCCTGTCTTTCCACCGTTGGCTGGGTGTGACGAGCAGGTTCATTTCTTTGTTTCCTCTTCTCCCAGCGTCACCTTCCGCGTCACACGAAGAAAATCCTGCGTGGTCAATTCCGCTTGCTGCTCAGGTAATCGCACGTGTCGGGCTGGGGGAGCGGAGAGAAACACTTGCGAGTTCGAGGGCACTACAGATGCTCCACGTTAAACCCACAGAGAAGGCAAATTTGCTGCTAGTGCAGAAAAGCTGATGGAAAAATTGCTGTTCACAGATCGTGCCCTGTTCCTGAACTGGTCCCTTGATGTGTTTTTGTTTCAGGGGAAAGAATGAAATTTCCTGTCTGGTAAATTCAGAGCTGCCTGTTAGCTTCTTCAGGGTCGAGTGTTTCTCTTCTCTCTGTTCATACTGATTTGATGGGCAAGTTGGAAATAGCCTTTTACTTTTTTATGTATAACTGAATTTTTAGGAATATGTGGTGTCCCCGTAGTTCATTTTGGAGCACCTAGATGCCAGTAGAAATGTAATGAGCGAAACATGATGGGAACTGGTACTTCAACTTGATTTTTATTTGGGGTTTTTTTCTTTCCTTCCCCATGAAGAGTGTTGATGGCATGTTGTCCCGTGGGACAATCCCCATTCCGTTCAGCGGAGTCTTCAGTCTAGGACTTTTAAGTGGAAAAAATTTGTCCTTCCAAAAAGGGACTAGTCATTCCTAGGACCGAGGCATAGACTTGGAGAGTCGCTTAAGTACGTGATCGGAATGAAAGCCAACTTTCAGTTGATGTTGCTGCTGTTGGTCTTTGCTTTCATTGATTTCTCCACCACTCCCTCGTGGTTGGGAGCTCTGAATCGTAATGTTTTTCGGTCTCTAACACATTTCCACCCCCACCCCCCAAAAAAAGGAGAGGCAGTGTCTAAAAGTTAATTAGTTTCCTCACAAATGCGTGAGCAAATAAAATTTGAGTTATGATGATTAAAACCATAAAAATGACACCAGTCTTGCAGATCTGGACTATTTCGGAACAGGCATTCATCACACGCAGAAGTCGTCAGGGTACGTACGGATCACCTGCGCTTCATGCAGGACAAAATGCTGAGGCAGGGATGAGCTCTGAAAGAAGAAGAAAGAGAAAAAAAAAAAAGGCGGCTACAGGGTCACGGTTTTGTTTTGTTGTTGTTTGATTTTAGAGAGTGCAATATTGACTGGTGCCAGCCTGCAGAGCTCTTGTGCTGCCTGAGCTCTCCTTCTCTTTCGTGGCTGTAATTGTCGTTTGGATAATTGTAGAAGAGCAATTAAGTTACTTGCCTCTGTGAATGTGCTGGTAATACCAGGAAGGCAAATGCTTGAACCAGTAGTGAATAACTTGGCGACGAGTAGAATTTCTGAAGGAAGAACAGCAGCAGCAACAGGAAGCAAATAGCAAGTGACCAAAAACTCGCGCGCGTCAAAGGCATCAAAGCTTTCTTGCCGAACGTTGTTTGGCAATATGTTCCAAATGGCTTTTTTTGGTAAACGTAAATTTTCAGGAAGTTCAGGGCTCTGTGTGGCAAAACGTGTCCCTCTGCGTACGCGTCCTGCTACGTAAGTAGCATGGGTCAGTGGCAAGTCCAGTGGCAGGGCTGCTGTGCCCTACTCTCGACGTTGCCGTGGTAGTGTTGCGGTATTTAGACCTTCACGGACGGGCCGAGGAACGGAAGGAGAATGCCCGTTTTCTGTACGGGCTCAGAATGCCGACCCTTTTGTCTGCCTGCCGCTCCCCTGTGCGTGAGATGAAGCTGTTTTATTTTTCTCCCTTGTTCCTGGTCTAAATATTTCTGGAGCTGTCGCTGCTGTGGGTTTGCAATTGGCGTTACTGCGTTTTTGTAGCGGTCTAGCGATGGGTCGTTTCTGCTGTGGCGAAGCGTCGAGATACGGTTTTCGGTTTAAAGCGTCAGAAACTACGTTCACGGAAACCGGTAACTCGCGGCGTAGGGGAAACCGATCTGGCGCGTGCAGCTGTGCTCGCAGGGCTGCTCGGTGGCTCCTCATCAAAACGGCAGGCTGTGTGCGTGGACATCCGTAGGGTTGCGCTCTGGGTCCGAGAGCGTTAACGTATTTTTGCTGTTGGAAGATGGAATGGAGCGTGTGCCTGTTAAATCTCAGGGCGGTCAAAAGCTAGGAGGGACCCTGAGCGGGTTTGGTGGCACAACTGCGGTTTTAAAAGATCTTGACCGTTTGGAGCAACGGCCTGGAAAAAATGATTCCTTTTTTGCAACGAGGCAGTTCGCAAGGACAGATGTGTTGCTGTGCTCTTTAGCAAAACTACTCAACTTGCGACGTATAGGGTGATGAAGCCTCGGCTATACTAAGGCTTGAGAAAATGTATGTAGGTCTCTATGTCTGTCACCTGCGTGTATCTAGGAAAGTGAGTTCTAGTGAAAGTAAAGTTGCCAATGAGTCAAAAAAGAAAGGGAAAAACAAAAAAGGCACGGTTGTCTGAAAAAATGCAAAAGCTCTAGTGGCCTGTGTCAACAACTGTACCGAAGGTGACGCAAAAATACTTTTTCCTCCGCTCAGTCGTACTGTCTTCGCCAACCTTCACAAAAAAAAAAAAAGGCAGCTTTGGATTCCTACCCAGCTTTGTGCTAATGTTTTTTTTTCTTCTCTCAGCTGGATGTCAGCTGGCACCGTTTCGCCCTGGTTGCCCTTTCTTCTGCCGTGACGGTAGGAGACAGATGGAAAGATTCCGTAGTGGCCTGCAAGTACAAGGTACGCCTACGATGTGTGTCTGCATTTTTCCAAAGGTACTTGCGGTATGGACTTTAACGTTGAGAGTGTGCCAACTCTCCTTCTACTTTTTTTTACATGAAATATTTTAACACAAATACTAAAAGTACGTTCTGTTCCGGAGCATGTTACACCTATACAAAGTTTACTTCCCTCAGTTTATTTTCTCTTCCTGAAAGCATAATCTTCTGTTGCTGTGTGCTTGCTAGTAAATGATACTGTGAAAATAATTTTGTACTAAAAGAGGGAAGAAACTGTTCGTAAGAGTTCAGCTGTTCAGAAGAAACAGACTTTGTTTTCACGATAAAAGCTTTATGCTTTTACAGTCAATGATTTTTTTTTTTTTTAAATATCTTATAGTAGTACTCAAAAACGTTAACGGAGATCATTAGCATCTGTACTAAAAGCAGTCAAGGTCAAAGAAGAGACGTGGACAAAACAGGACAAACGGGCGTCGCATCTGTGCGTTGTCCAGGCTTTCCCAGGAAGCATTAGCAGCCTTGTAACTAGTGACAGTGAGTCCTGAGGTGTTTTTGATGAGTTACTGCTTCAGTAATGTATTTTTTCCTTTAACCTACAGTGTGTAATTTTGACTTCAGTTGGAAAGAGGTTTTCCAAAATGGAAGTCTTTCTCTCTCAAAGAAATTTTGTTTTGTGAACTTCCCATCAGAGTGGATCTTCAGAGGTGATCGACTTGACAGTAGAAGTCATCAGTAACGAGACTTTTCACTCTCTTTAAAAAAAGAAAAAAAAAAGAAAAAAGTCAATTTCCTTCCAAAGACCCAAGCGCAGCCCATCTTCCTAAAGTTGATGGCATCACTGGTCTTTGGTTTCTCAGTTGTAACAGTCGAGATCACATGAAAACGTGTTGCTCTGCATGCTTCGGTACTGCCAAAAGCATTAGGGAATCCGCCAGTCCTTTTTGGTAGTCTGAGGTATTGCAGCACTGGGGATTTTACAAATTGACTTGCATTGTTTAAACTGTAACTGCCAAATAGCTGTAGTATATGATGTTAGGTGTATGTAAGCAGTTAGGTATTTTTCTAAATGTTTAAAAAGAGAGGCAACTGAATGTTATGGGGATTTTTTCCTGATGTTTTGACGGAGTGCTCTGAAGTACTTTCTTTCTGTCTGGCTTTCAATGGTGTGTTTCCCTGGCAGTTCAGTAGCACCTCTCTTGGGCAGCTCAGCTGGCCAGGTGTCCCTCCGCGTTCTGTAAAACGCACAAAAACCCCTAGTCACGTTATAACTGTGTACTTTGGAGAGAGATAATTTAATGGTATGAATTCAGAGCTGTGCAAGTTAAGGTAATGGAAAAGGAAAAATCAAATACTTTTACAGTATAAGTATTTTTATTGGACGTATATAAACATGGGCACACCTTTTTAGTGTAGAGTGAATTATTGAGATTTATTCTTTATTTTTCATTTTGCTCTTTGGAGTTTTCCACTTCACTTTCAGCTTTATTCACCAAACAAGCAAGATGCAAAGCGGCAGCAGCAGGAGCGCAAGGGCTGTAGCTGTTGGGGTGGATCCGTAAGCGTAGATTCTGATTGCGTACGACCTCGTCCCGCAGCCTCCCAGGGTTATCTCCCTGCAGCAGTGCTGTAAGGAAGGGAGGAGACGTTTTCCAGCACCGGCAAGAGTGTTTACTTGTATGCTAAGAAGGTGTTCAAAATGGTATCGATTAGCCTAAATGCTGATTTTAAGTGTTCAAATAGCTCTTAACTTTTAAAGGAGGTGGTGTATTTCGAGCTGACCTGTTTACCTGGAATCCTCCTTTAGCTCAGCGACTCTTCTTGTGCACCCCCAGCCTCTGCTGGCAGGGCGGTATGAGAAGCTGGAAGGTCCTTGACTTAGTATAAACACTGCTTAGCAACAACTACAGCATCGGTGTGTTGTCAACATTATTCTCATCCTAAATCCAAAATGGCCCTGTACCAGCTACTCAGAAGAAAATGAACTTTATTCCAGCCGAAACCAGGACAACCCCAAACCCTCTGATTCTGGGACTGCAACGGAAAAAACCAAACGACTTTGGGACTCCTGGGAAAGCCAAATGCGCCTGGATTTGTGCAGCTGGAAAGCAAAAAACCCACCCCATTTTCATGCACAAACCCACAACCAAAAGATCACCCCTTTTTATGTTGTGGGAAAGCACTGAAACACACCCCAAACGGAGTATTTTGAAAAAGCAAAAAACTCCCCCGTTAGGGGAAGATTGGGGATGAAGCACAAGCAGTTTGAGGGGCGTTGCTGGGGGTCCTCCCAGCGTGGATGATCTGGTGTGGATGCTCTGTTGCGGGTTATCCCAGGTGAGTTACCTGCTGTGGATCATCCTGGGTGGACTCCCTGGGGTAGGTCATCCCCACCCATGTCCCCCCATGCACCTCTGTACCCTCACCTACCCTCTCCCCGGCGTGTGTTTCTCCCCCATATATGCTCCCCGCTGCTTCAGCCCGCCCCCTTCACCCATTCAAGTTTTTAACCCACGCGAGTTGTTTCCCCCCGCATCCCCTGCTCTTCTATCTCCTGTCCCCCGCCCCGGCTTCCTTTCCCTCTTCCGTACTCCACCCACCCCCCACCCCCCCCACCCCCATCATCCGTCAGGCTCCAGACCCCTGGCATGCTGCCTGCACCCCATTCTCTGTCATTTTTTTTCTTCTTTTCCTTACAAGTTGTTGTTGTTTCTTTTAAAGGATTAAACTGTTTTCGTTTCAAGCCACGAGTTTTCTCCCTTTCGCCCTTCCGATTGTCTCCCCGTCCCACTGGGGGCGGGGGAGCGAGTGAGCGGTCGCGTGGGGCTTTGTTGCTGGCTGGCGTTAAACCACGACACGAGGTGAGTTGCAAGCCCTGCCTGGCTAATGCTGGAGGCTCTCTGTGTTCCTCCTGCCATCCTGACGGGCCGTCCTTGTTCTTCATTGCCGCTTTATAGCGAGCGCCTCTCGCGCTGTAAGCGGCAGTAGTACTGGGGCCGCGCAGGTACTGCGTGTTGCAGGCAGCAAAGGGCAATTGTGACGCTTGCTGGCGGGAGCGGCAAGGAGTGCGGAGCCACGCTCCTGTAGGGAGCAAAGACGGAACCTCGAGGGCTCTACGGTCATCTGCTGAGGACTACTAATATCCCGACAGGCCTCTTTGCTTTCCCTGCTTCACGTCTGATTACTTTGCACGCCGGA
>NW_027212559.1:0-66105 GCF_947461875.1 Haliaeetus albicilla
GGCCCCTTTTCCCCCCCCCCAACTTGGAGGGCCCCGTCGCCGCCGCCCTCCGCGCCCGCCTCGCCTCCGCCCCCTGGGCCCGCCCCGGCCTCGGCCTCCCCTTGGTGAGCACCCCAAAAACGCACACGACCCCCCCGGCACCCCAAAACCCTCTCCCCCCCCCCCGCCCCGGCACCCTCAAGCCCACCCTGGTTGCCCCCCCCCTCAGGGCACCCCTGGGCCCACCCCTGGCACCCCCCAAACCCCCCTTGCCCCCCCCCAGGCACCCCAGCACCCCTATTGCCCCCCCGACACCCCCAAGCCCCCCCCAGACACCCCATGTGTGTCCCCCCAGGCAGCCCATACCCCCCCCAGACCCCCAACCCCCCCCCCAGACACCCCCAGCTCCCCTATTGCCCCCCCCAGACACCCCGTGTGTCCCCCCCAGGCACTCCCTGCCCCCCCCCAGATACCCCCAAACCCCCATTGCCCCCCCCAGCACCACTATTACCCCCCCAAACCCCCCATGCTCCCCCAAACCCCCCCCAGACACCCCCACATTTCCCCCCCAACACCACAACCCCCCCCCCAGCATGTCCCTGCCCCCCCCCATCCTCACGGGGGGGGGGCGGGCCCTTTAATGGGGTGCCCCCTCCCCGCAGATCGAGGACGCAGAGGCGACGCCGGACCCCGACCCCGAGGGGGGGGCACCCGATGGCACCTGGGACGGCTTCAGGGGTGAGGGGGGGGGCACGGGGGGGGGGGCAACCCTAAAACCCCCCCCAGGGCCCCCCCAACCTTGGGGGAGCTCCTCCCCCCCCCCACTGACCCCCCCCTTTTCTTTCCCCACAGCCCCTGTGACCCCCCCTGAGCCCCCCCGAGCCCCCCCCCTCCTCACGCTGTCGTCCACATGGGGGCTGAGACCCTCACCCTGCACGCGGGTAAGTTGGGGGGCTGGGACCCCTCCCCCCACTATGGGGCTGGGACTCTTTTATGGGGCTGGGACCCCCCCACTATGGGGCTGGGACTGTTCTATGGGGCTGGGACCCCCCCCATGGGGCTGGGACCCCTCCCCCCACTATGGGGCTGGGACTCTTCTATGGGGCTGGGACCCCCCCACTATGGGGCTGGGACTGTTCTATGGGGCTGGGACCCCCCCCCATGGGGCTGGGACCCCTCCCCCCACTATGGGGCTGGGACTCTTCTATGGGGCTGGGACCCCCCCACTATGGGGCTGGGATCCCCTGATGCAGGGCTGGGACCCCCTGCTATGGGGCTGGGACCGCCTGCTATGGGGCTGGGACCCCCCCCACTATGAGGCTGAGACTCTGCTATGGGGCTGGGATTCCTTGCTATGGGTCTAGAACTCTGCTATGGGGCTGAGCCCCCCCTGCTATGGGGCTGGGGCACCCCTGGGGATGTCATGACCCTGCTATGGGGTGGGGGTGGGGGGGTCCAACTCCTCGCTATGGGGGCTGGGGGGGGTCCCAGGTCTCTGCTATGGGGCTGGGGGTGTCTCAGGTCCCTGCTATGGGGCTGGGGGTGTCCAGCTCCTTCACTATGGGGCTGGGGGGGTCCCAGCTCCTCACTGGGGGGCTGGGGGTGGTCCCAGGTCCCTGCTCTGTTGTATTGGGGGGCTCGGGGCGGGGGGATGACTTGGTTGGGGGCCCCCCCCCCGCTATGGGGCGAGGTTTGGGGGTCCCCCCCTGACCACCTTCCCCCCACCCGCAGGCTCAGGCCCCCCGCAAGCCTCTGGGGGGGCGCGAGAGCCGGGCCCCCCCCGACCGCGAGGAGGACAAGTACCGCCGGCGCCCCCCCCTCGCCTGGCTGCCCCCCGCCCTCAGGTGGGGCTGGGGAGGGGCACTTGGGGGGGGCTGGGGACAAATTAGGGGGTTGGGGGGCAGATTGAGGGGGGGCTGGTGAGATGGGGGGGCTCCTGGGGGGGGTGGGGAGGGCACTTGGGGGGGTCATGAGGGTGTGGGGGGGGCACTTTAGGGGTTTGGGGGGGCTCCTGGGGGTCTGGGGGGGGCTTTTGGGGGGCTGGGGGGGTCATGGGGGGGCATTTGGGGGGCTGGGCGGGGTCATGGAGGGCTTGAGGGGGGCACTTGGGGGGCTGGGGGGGTCATGGGGGGGCAACTTGGGGGGCTGGGGGGTAGATGGGAGCCTTGGGGGGGGGGCAAATGGTTCCGGGGGGGGCAGTTGGGGTGTTGGGGGGGCAATTCTGGGGGCTGGGGGCAAAGGGGGGGCGCACTCACCCTCTGCCCCCCCCCCCCCCCCCCCCCAGGTGTCGGGCGCGGGGCCCCCCCCCGCCCCCCCCTGCTGGTGCTGGCGCTGGGGGGGCCGTGGCCTTCGCTGCCCTCCTCCTCCTCCTGGGGAGCCTGGGCCGGGGGGGGGGCGACGGGGGGAGGGGGCGACCCCGCCCTGGAGCCGCTGCACAACCCCCACCTCCGCGTGGGGCACTGACCGCCCCCCCAAATACCCCCTCCCCAAAAATACCCCCCCCAAATGCCCCCCTCTCCAAAAAAATACCCCCCCAAAATTACCCCCCCCCCCTCCCCGGGGGAATGGTAGTGCCCTGGGTGGTGGGAGGCCCCTCCCACTCGGGGCGGGGCCCCTGGGGTGGGTGGGGTTTCTAGGAGGGGGTGGGGTCTCCGGGGGAGGGGCTGCTCCTTTCCCCGCCCCCCCGGGGTAATAAATGTGTCCCCCCCCGGGGGTGGAAGTGTGAGGGGTTTGGTGTGGTTACTGGGGGGGGTCCCAGTACCTCCCAGTGCCCCCCAGTTCCTCCCAGTGCCCCCCCCATACCTCCCCAGTACCTCCCAGTGCCCCCCAGTTCCTCCCAGTGCCCCCCCCATACCTCCCCCAGTACCTCCCAGTGCCCCCCAGTTCCTTCCAGTGCCCCCCCGTGCTTCCCAGTACCCTCTCAGTACCCCGCAGCGCTTCCAAGTACCCTCGCAGTGCTCCCAGTACCCCCAGCACTCCCAGTACCCCCAGCGCTTCCCAGTATCCTCCCAGTATGCTTCCAGTACCTGCCAGTGCCCCTCCTCACCTCCCAGTGCCCTCCCCAGTGCTTTCCAGTGCTCCCCAGCACCTCCCAGTGCCCCCCTGTACCTCCCAGTACCTCCCAGTGCCCCTCATACTTCCCAGTGCTCCCAGTACCCCCCAAAACGTTTCCCAGTACCCTCCCAGTGCCTCCCCTCACCTCCCACTGCCCCCCTCAGGCCTTCACAGTGCCCCTCCCGGTACCTCCCAGTACCCCCCAGTTCCTTCCAGTGTGCCCACACACCTCCCAGTGCCCCCAGTTCTTCCCAGTGCCCTGCCAGTGCTCCCCAGTAGCCCCTAGTGCTTCCCAGTACCTTTCCAGTACTTGTCAGTGCCCCAGCGCTTCCCAGTACCCCCCTAGCACTTCCCAGTACCTGCCAGTGCTCCCACTATGCTCCAGTGCCTCCCAGTACCCTCCCAGTACCCTTCCAGTACCTGTCAGTGCCCCATCTCACCTCCCAGTGCCTCCCAGTGCCCCCCAGTTCCTTCCAGTGCCACCTCCGCGCCTCCCAGTAACCCCCCCAGCGCTTCCCAATACTCTCCCAGTATTCCCCCAGTTCCTCCAGTGCCCCCCCCAACCACTCCGCACTCGGCTGAGCACCGACAAACTCATTGTTTGGCCCCGCCCCCTCCAATGCGGGGGCGGGGCCGATGCTCGGTGCTGACGTGGAGGGGGCGGGGCTCTGGGAGGGGGCGGGGCCTCCCCTAGAAGGGGTGTTCCCCCATGAAGAGGTGGAGGCGGAGCAAAGCCAGGGCGTGGCCGGGAGGGGGCGGAGCTTCAGGGTCGAGGGTGGGCGTGGCCGTAGGGGTCAGAGGAGGGGCTTGGGGGGGGCCCGGAGGGAGGAGCTCCACCTCCAGCAACCAATTGGAGGGGCCCGGCCAGGGGGCGGGTCAACTCCAGTAGAGCGCTCTGATTGGATAGGTCCTGGGGAGGAGGGGGCGGGGTCAGAGGGGGCAGGACCGCCCCCTCCCCGCCCCACAGCGCCCCAGCTGCCCCCAGGTGAGCCCCAGCCCCCCAAACCGCCCCAGAGCCCCCCCAAATTCCCCCTTAACCCCCCCAAATGCCCCCCAAATTCCCCCTGAACCCCCTAAGTGCCCCCCCAGCCCCCCCAAATTCCCCCTTAAGCCCCTCCAAGTGCCCCCTGCCCCCCCAAACTACCCAGAGCCCCCCCAAATTCCCCCCTTAAAACCCCCCAAGTGCCCCTCAGCCCCCCCAAACTGACCCAAATGCCCCCCAAATTCCTCCTTAACCCTCCAAGTGCCCCCCCAGCCCCCAAATTCCCCCTTAAACCCCCCAAATTCCCTCTTAAACCCCCCCAAATGCCCCCCCAAATTCCCCCTTAACCCCTCCCAAATGCCCCCCCGGCCCCCCCAAACTTCCCCACAGCCCCCCCAAATTCTCCTCTTAACCCCCCCAAATGCCCCCCAAATTCCCCCTTAACCCCTCCCAAATGCCCCCCGGCCCCCCCCAAACTTCCCCACAGACCCCCAAATTCCCCGTTAAACCCCCCCAAATTCCCTTCCCCCCCCCCCGCAGCCCCCCCAAATCCCCCCCCCCCCTCCAGCCCCCCAAGTACCCGCAAGCGGAAGGCACCGGGGGGGCCCCCCCGTAGGCGCAGGCGTCGGGGGGTGCCGGGGGGTCGCCGCAGCTGGAAGAGGCCGGCTGGGACGTCGGTGACGTTGGGGACGGCCAAGAAGCGGTGGAAGGAGCCACCGTGGGCGGGGGGCGCAGGCCGGGACCCCCACGGGGCAGATGCACGTCCTGGGTGGGGGGGGCAAAAAGGTGAGGACCCCCCCCCCAACCACACAGATACCCCCCCGGGTGGCTCCCCCACCCCAAATCCCTGGTGACCCCAAAATATTGGGGTGCCCAAGGTGGGAGGTGGGGTGTAGGGGGAGACCCCCCCCAAAAATATTGGGGGTCCCTCCCCGGGGGGGGGGGTCCGTACCTGGGGGTGTGGGGGTGGGGGGGTTGTAGGGGGCGCGGCAGAGTTCCCGGGAGACGCAGCGGTGCCCCCCGAAGGTGTTGACGCAGCTCTCGGCCCCCGAGCACCCGTGGGGTGCCCTCAGTGCATTCGTCGTGGTCTGGGGGGGGGAGTTGGGGGGGGGGGACCCGGGTATCCAGGCCCCATAGCCCTCCCCCCAACCTGAGCCCCCCAACTGCCCCATAGTCCCCCCCAACTGCCCCATAGCTCCCCAGTTGCCCCCCAACTGCCCCATAACCCCCAATTACCCCCATAGCCCCCAACTGCCCCATAGCCCCCATCCCCCCCACTGCCCCCAACTGCCCCATAGCCCCCCCAGTTACCCCGTAGCCCCCCCAATTGCCCCCCAACTGCCCCATAGCCCCCTCCATTACCCCGCACACCCCTCCAAATACCCCTCACCCCCCCCACTGCCCCATAGCCCCCTCCATTACCCCCCAGCCCCCCAAATACCCCATAGCTTCCCCCTCTAATACCCCCTACCCCCCCCAAATACCCCATAACCCCCCCCCGCAGCCCCCCCATGGGGCAGCTGTGGGGCAGGGCCGTACCCTGGCAGTGGAGGCCGTGTGCCCCATAGCCGGGGGGGCAGAGGCAGGTGAAGCCCCCCGGGCTGTTCTGGCAGCGGTGCTGGCACAGGCCGGCCCCCCCCACGCACTCATCCACATCTGCCCCACGGCGCGACCCACGGCGAGGGGGGAGGTGGGGTCGGACCCACGGCCAGGGGAGGTAACAGACCCACCGTCGGCCCCACGGGGATGTCAGCCCCCCCCGTGGACCCCCACACTGCCCCATAGCCAGCCCCACGGCTGCCCCATGGCACAGCCCCTCCCCCATCAGGGAGCAGCCGATGGCTGTGGCGGGGCTACACACAGGGGAAGGGTTAGGGGCGGGGTCAGACGGGGGCGGGCTCATCAGGGTGAAGCCGGGGCTGGGGGGACTGAGGGGGTGGGGCCAAGGAGAAAGGGTGGAGCTAGAGAGTGGGCATGGCCAGGGCTGGGGCCACATTGTGGGTGGGGCAATAGATCCTGGGGGAGGGGCCTTAGGGTTGGTGGGCGGGACAGGGGCCACGTGGGGGGTGACAAGGGCCATGTGGGGTGGGGCCAGAAGCGAGGGGCGTGGCTATCGCTATGGGGCGGGTTCAAAAGTAGGGGCGGGGCCTAGCGGGGCATGAGCAGCTTATTGGGGTGAAGCGGGGGGGCGTGGCTATGGGGATCGGGGTGGTGGCCATGGATTGGGGCGTGGCCACGGGCGTGGCCAATGATCGGGGGCGTGGCCTGCCGTGACAGCTCATCAGGCCGGAGGGTGAAGCTGCGGGGGGGGGGGGGGGGGGGGGGGGGGGCGGCCCAGGTATGGGGCTGTGGGTTGGGCCAGGGGCGTGGCCAGAGAGCCGTGGGCGTGGCCTACCCTCGCAGGACCTTTCGTCGGGCTGGAGGGCGAAGCCGGGGCGGCAGCCGCAGCGGAAGGAGCCGAAGGTGTTGAGGCAGCGCTGGGCGCAGCGGGCGCCCATGGAGCACTCGTCCACGTCTGGGGGGGGCACCCAGGCATGGGGGGGGTCACAACCCCCCACCCCACCCATACACCCCCTGGGACCTCGTAACCTCCCCCACCTCCCCCAGGGACCCAGGAATCTGGGGACACCCCCCCCCCCCCCCACCCAAGGGTCCCAGGTGTCCTGGGGGGGTGACACGACCCAGGATTTGGGGCGGGGGTGGGTGCCCATGGGGAGGGGTGGGTGCCCTGGGGCGGGGGGGAGGGTGTCCGTGTGGGGGAGTTGGTGCCCATGAGGGGGGTTGGGTGCCCCTGGGGGTGGGTGGGTGCCCCTGGAGGGAGGTGGGTGCCCTTGGGGGGGGTGGCCCATGAGGGGGGTTGGGTGCCCCTGGGGGGGGGTGGGTGCCCCTGGGGGGGTGTCGGGTGCTGACCGAGGCAGGATCGCCCGTCGGGGCCCCAGGCGGAACCCGGGGTGGCAGCGGCAGGCGAAGGCCCCCGGGGAGTTGGCGCAGCCCGTTGCTGGCACCACCGGAACCGGCACTCGTCCTCGTCTGCCCACGGCGGCACCCTCAGCTGCCCCACGGTGCCCCAGAACCCCCCCGTTGCCCCCCACAACCACCTCCCACACCCCCGACCACCACCACCCGGCACCCCACGGCGACCTCGCAAACCCCACAGCACCCCTCGACCCCCCTGCCAACCCCATAACCACCTCCCCATAGCACCCCTTAAGCCCCCAGAGCCCCCCTCCAGCACCCCACAATCACCACCCACACCCCAGAGCACCCCGCAACCCCCCCCAGCACCCTCAGCTGCCCCACAGCGCCCCAGGGTGACCTGTAAACCACCCCCCTGCACCCCATAACCACCTCCCACACCCCAGAGCACCCCGCAACCCCCCAGAGCACCCCAGCAACCCCCATGACCTCCCAAACCCCACCCAGCACCCCCTAAAACCCCCATAACACCCCCCAGCGCCCCTTAACCCCCCATAGCACCCCCCAGCACCCCATAGCACCCTTCAACCCCCCCAGCACCCCTTAAACCCCTCCCATAGCACCTCCAGCACCCCTTTAACCCCCCCAGCACCCATCAACCCCCCCCAGCCCCCCCCAGCACCCCTTAACCCCCCAGCCCCCCCCCCACTGACCGACACACTCGGTGCGCAGGTGCCGGTACCCGGGGGGGCAGCGACACTCGTACCCCCCCGGCAGGTTGATGCAGTCCTGGCTGGGCCGGCACGGGGGGGGGCCCAGGCACTCGTCCACGTCTGGGGGGGGCACCAGTCAATGCCCCCCCCCCCCCAAGGGACCCCCCAAATCCCCCCCAGGCCCCCCCCGAGCCCCGCCGTAAGCCCCGCCCCAGCCTTTTAGCCCCACCCCACCCTCCCTAAGGCCTCAGCCCCGCCCACAACCCCACTGACCCCGCCCCCAGCCCTTAACTCCGCCCCTACCCCCACTCTGCCCCACCCACGTGGCAGCCGCCAGCCCACCATCATAGTCCCGCCCCCGAGCCCTTGGCCCCGCCCAATCTTAGCTCTTAGCCCCGCCCTGAGCTCTAGCCCCGCCCCAAGCCCATAGCACAGCCCCTTAGCCCCGCCCCAAATCATAGCCCCGCCCCGAACTCATCTAACCCTGCTGCAAGCCTGTAGCCCCGCCCCCGAGCCCGTAGCCCCCGCCCCCGAGCCCGTAGCCCCGCCCCTACCCCCTCAGCCCCGCCCCCCCGGACCTCGGCACTGTCCGTCGGGGGCGGGGCCGTAGCCGGGCGGGCAGTGTCCGCCGGGGGGCGGGGCGGGGGGCGGGGCGGGGGGCGGTGGCGGCCGCGGGGGCGGGGCGGGGGGCGGGCGCCGGGGGCGGGGCTGAGGAGGGCGGCGGAGCGCGGCAGGCAGAGGTACCCCCCGAAGTGGTTCAGGCACTTCATGGCCCCGCGGCACGGGGGGGGGCCCCCCCGCGCACTCGTCCACGTCTGGGGGGGGACACGCGGCGTGGGGGGACAGCACCCCCCCCACACCCACACACCGGGGGGGGCGGGCGGGCCCGACAACCCCCGACCCCCCCAAACACCCCAACATCCACCCCCCCCCCCCCGGGACCGAGGTGTCCAGGAACCCCCCCCCACCCAAAAACAGGGGACCCAGGTGTCCAGGAGCCCCATCCAACCCCCCCCCAGGGGACCCAGCTGTCCGGGACCCTCCCCCTTAAAAAAAAGGGGACCCAGGCACCTCCCCACACCCCAAAAAAAGGGCACCCAGGCGTCCAGTACCCCCCCCCAAAAAAAAGGGGACCCAGGCATCCAGGACACCCCCCCCCCCAAAAAAAGGGACCCAGGCATCTCACCCCCCCCAAAAAAGGGGTCCCAGGCGTTCAGAACACACCCCCCCCAAAAAAAGGCTACCCAGGCG
This sequence comes from Haliaeetus albicilla, assembly GCF_947461875.1. Taxonomy (NCBI): domain Eukaryota; kingdom Metazoa; phylum Chordata; class Aves; order Accipitriformes; family Accipitridae; genus Haliaeetus; species Haliaeetus albicilla. Next base: position 8,896 of record NW_027212559.1, read on the forward strand.
TCCAGTACCCCCCCCCCAAAAAAAAGGGGACCCAGGTGTCCAGGAACCCCGCCCCCCCCCAAAAAAAAGGGACCCAGGCATCCGGGACACCCCCCCTAAAAAGGGACCCAGGCATCTCACCCCCCCCCCAAAAAAGGGGTCCCAGGCGTTCAGAACACCCCCCCCCCCCAAAAAAAGGGGACCCAGCTGTCCAGGAACCCCCCCCAACCCCCCCAACATCCAACACCCCCCCCAGGGGACCCAGGCATCCGGGACACCCTCCCCCCCCCAAAAAGGGACCGGGCATCTCACCCCCCACCCCCCCAAAAAAAAGGGTCCCCAGGCGTCCAGGACCCCCCCAACCCCCCCAAAGTCCAACCCCCCCCCTCAGGGGACCCAAGAATCCGGGACACACCCCCCCCCCAAAAAAAAGGGGACCGAGGTGTCCAGGACCCCCCCCCCCAAATAAGCCGCCCCCCCCCACCTTTGCAGTGCTCTGTTTCGGGGTCCCACTCGTAACCGTCAGTGCACTCCTGGGGGGGGGGGGGAATAGCGGGGGGGGGTCACCCAGGTGACACCCCCCCCCAAAAAAAGCCACCCAGGCATCAGGGACCACCCCCCCCCCCCCCCCAAAAAAAAGGACCCAGGCATCCGGACCCCCCCCCAAAAGGAACCCAGGCGTGTGTCCCCCCCAAAAAGAAAGCCCCCCAGGCAACCGCGCCCCCCCCCCCCAAAAAAGCCCCCCCCCAGCACCGTGTAATCCTCGGGCTCCTCCAGATCCTGGGGGGCGCGGCGATGAGGAAGAGGAAGAGGAAGAGGAAGGCGAGGGGTCCCCATCGTCCTGGGGGGGGGGAGTAGGAAGAGGTGGGGGGGGCACCCAGATGCCTGTGCCCCCCCCCCGAGGCTTTAGCCCCCCCCCAGGGACACCCCCCCTCCCCAAACCCCCCGAAGGGGGGGGTTTGGGGAGGGGGGGTGTCCCTGGGGGGGGTGGTCTTACTGGGGGGGGGGTGTCCTTGCTGGGGGGGGCACCCAGGCGTCCGGGGGGGGGGAGTTTGAAGCCAACGTGGAAGTAACTGGGGGGGGGGGGCCCGGAACGCCCAAAAAGTCCCAGGGATGGGTTGGGGGGGGCTCAGAGGGGGTCTGAAATGGGACCCGAGCAGCCCAGCAGCCCCCCCCCCCAAAAAAACCCCAAATATTTACTTATAACCGCCCCCCCCCCCCCAAAAAAACTCACCAACGCCGGCGGACCCCGGAGTCCCGCAGGGCACCGCCCCCCAGCCACGCCCATAACCACGCCCCCTAGCCACGCCCAAACCCCACCCACTCCCCCCCCCCATGGACCCAAGCGTCCGGGACGTCCCCCCCCCCCCAAAACCACCCCTCCCAAAAGAGACCCCCCCACTTATCGCCCCAAGTTTTTTGGGGGACCCCCCCACCCCAGCCGACCCCCCCCAGGATTTCTGGGAGCCCCCCGAGGATTTTTGGGGATCCCCCCAGGATTTTTGGGGATACTCCCCCCCGGATTTTTGGGACCCCACCCAAGGATTTTTGGGGACCCCCCAGGATTTCTGGGACCCCCCCCCCGAGGATTTTTGGCACCCCCCCAAAAGACCCCCCCAAAATCAGCTCAACTTTCAACTGTGCTTTATTCAAACACATTCCCCCCCCCCAAATTTCGGGGTCGCCCCAAAATCTGGGGTGCCCATAGGGGGCACCCCCAGATTAGGAGCAAGGGGCGGCTCCTGGCATCCAGGATACCCCCCCCCAAATTTTTTGGGGGGGCCCCCGTCGATGTCCTGTTTCTGGGGGGGGGTGTCCCAGTTTGGGGTGTCCTGGTTTTGGGGTGCCCCAGTTTGGGGGGTCCCGACCTCCCAGTTTGGGGGGGGGGATCACGGCTTCCACGTCGTCCGGTTTTGGGGTGTCCTGGGGTCCAGGTCGGGTTTTTTCTGGGGGGGTGTGCCCCATTTTGGGGGTGCTCCCAGTTTGGGGGTGTCCCCAGTTTGGGGGGTGCCACGTGTTCCAGCTATCCTGGTTTTGGGGTGTTTTGGGGTGCAGGTCATTTTTTTGGGGGTGCCCCAGTTTGAGGATGTCCCATTTTGGGGTGTCCCAGTTTTGGGGTGTCATTCTTTGGGGGTGACCCAGTTGCAGACACCCAGGTTTTGGGGAGGGGGGGTCCCCAGGACATCCCAGTTTTGGGGTGTCGCAGCCTTTGGATCCCCCCATTTTGGCATGTGGGGTTTTTGGGGTGCCCCATTTTTTGGGGGTCCCCCCCACTTTTGGGGTACCCCATATTCCAGCCAGCCTGATATTTGGGGTGTCGCAGCTCCTGGATCCCCCATTTTGCGCATGTGGGGTGCCCCGGTTTTTGGGGGGGTTTACTCCAGTTTTGGGGTCCCCCGCCGTTTTTGGGGTCCCCCCACTTTTGGGTTGCCCCCCAGTTTTGGGGTCCCCCATATTCCAGCTATCCTCATTTTTGGGGTGTCGCAGCTCCTGGATCCCCATTTTTTGGGGGTGCGGTGTTTTTGGGGTGCCCCGTTTTTGGGGGGGTCCCCCAGTTTTTGGGTCCCCCCCAGTTTTTGGGGGTCCCCCCAGTTTTGGGGTTCAGTCGTGGTACATGCGCAGGAGGCAGGCAGTGATGACGGCCATGTAGCGCTCCCACAGCGCCTGGTGCCTGCCCAAAAATCGGGGTTCAGGGGGGTCCCCCATTTTTGGGGTGCCCCCCAACCCAGTTTTGGGGTAAAACCGCCCCGGTTTAGGGTCAACCCCCAGTAGCCCAATGCCAGGTTTTTGGGGGGTTCCCCCATTTTTGGGGTGCAGTGGCTCAGTTGGGGGGTCCCTGTTTTGGGGTGACTCATGGGGGCCCCCCCCACTTTTGAGGAGCCCCATTCTTGGGGGGGATGTCCCAGTTTGGGGGTGTCCCTTGAGGGGGGGTCCCCACTTGTGGGGTGCCCTGTTTTTGGGGGGGGGGCATGTGGGTTTGGGGTGCCCCGTTATGGGAGGGGTCAGGGGGTCCCCAGATTTAGGGGGGTCCCCTTTGGGGGGGGCAGGGTTTTGGGGGTGCAGGGAGACCAGGTTTTGCAGGGGGGGCTGGATATTGGGGTTCAGGTTTTGGGGGGGTGGCAGGATTTGGGGGGGGGCTGGGGTTGAGTCAGGGGTCCAGGATTTGGGGGGATCAGAGGGTTGGGGGGGTCTGGAGAGATTTTGCGGTGCAGGGGGGGTCAGAGTTCAGGGGGTTTTGGGGGGGTCAGAGGATTGGGGGGTCTGGAGAGATTTGGGGGTGCAGGGTGGGGGGGTCAGAGTTGGGGGGTCAGTGGGGTCTGGAGAGATTTTGGGGTGCAGGGTGTTGGGGGACAGAGTTGTGGGGGATTGGGGGGTTCGGGTTTGGGGGGTCTGGAGAGATTTTGGGGTGCTGGGGGGGTCAGAGTTGCAGGGGGTTTGGGGGGTCTGGAGAGATTTTGGGGTGCAGGGAGGGGAGTCAGAGTTGGGGGGGTCAGGGGGAGGTTTGGGGGTGTCAGAGGATTGGGGGATCTGGAGAGATTTGGGGGTGCAGGGTGGGGGGGTCAGAGTTGTGGGGGGTTTGGGGGTTCAGAGGGGTCTGGAGAGATTTTGGGGTGCAGGGTGTGGGGGGGCAGAGTTGTGGGGGGTTTGGGGGTTCGGGTTTGGGGCTGTCCAGAGAGATTTTGGGGTGCAGGGAAGGGGGTGCAGAGCTTGCAGGGAGTTTGGGGGTTCAGGGGTCTGGAGAGATTTGGGGGTGCAGGATGTGGGGGGCAGAGTTGCGGGGGGTTTGGGGGGGTCTGGAGAGTTTTTTGGGGTGCAGGGAGGGGGGGTGCAGAGTTGGGGGGTCTCAGTTTTGGGGTGCTGACCGGAAGGCGGGCAGGGCGCGGGGGGCGGCGGTGTAGTGCCCCAGGAAGAGGCGCAGGTCCGCGGGGCTCCACTTGTCCGAGCGGCACGGCTCGATCACCTGCGGGGGGGTCAGGCACCCCAAAACGCACCCCGACACCCCACAACCCCCCCGACCCCCCCCAAACCCCACAGCCCCCCCAAACCCCAGAGAGCTCCCCCAAACCTCTCCGACAAACCCCCAAACTCCCCACCAGCCCCCCAAAACTCGGAGACCCCCCCCAAACCCCACAGACCCCCCCCAACTCCCCCCCGGAGCCCCCCAAAAATCAAAGAGCCCCCCCAAACCTCCCCCAGCCCCCCAAACCCCCTCTCAGTCACCCCAACCCCCCTGCTGCCCCCGCAAAACTCAGAGAACCCCCCCAAACCTCCCCCCCCAAACCCACAGACACCCCCTTCAGGCCCCCAAAACTCAGAGAGCCCCCCAAAACCCACAGCCCCCCCAAACCCCACAGACCCCCCCAACTCCCTCCTGCAGCCCCCCAAAACTCAGAGAGCCCCGCAAACCTCCCCCAGCCCCCCAAAAACCCCCGCAGCCCCCCCAAAACTCAGAGCCCCCCCAAACCCCTTTTCAGCCCCCCAAACCCCACAAATCCCCCCCCAAAACAGAGGACCCCCCCCAAATCTGCTGCCCCCCCCAACAACCCTTCTGAGCCCAAGGGACCCCCAAATCTTATCCGTGACCCCCCCAACCAAGCACCCCTGGGGGGGTCCCCAATTTTGGGGATTGCCAGTTTTGGGGGGGGGGTCCCAGTTTTTAGGGGTGTCCCAGTCTTGGGGGTGTGTGTCTCAGTTTTGGGGGGGTCCCAGCTTTTTGGGGGGGGGGTCCCAGTTTTGGGTAGTTCCCACTTTCAGAGTTCCCAGGTTTTGGGGGGGGTCCCAGTTTTGGGGGGTTCCCAGTTTTTTGGGGGGGGTCCTCAGTTTCTGGGGGGGTTGCAGGTTTTTGGGGAGTTGCAGTTTTTTGGGCGGTCACAGTTTTTTGGGGGGGGGGTCCCAGTTTTGGGTAGTTCCCAGTTTCAGAGTTCCCAGGTTTTGGGGGGGGGGTCCCAGTTTTTGGGGGGTTGCAGTTATTGGGAGGAGTCCCAGTTTTGGGGGGGGGGATCCCAGCTTTGGGGGGGGGTTCCCAGTCCCAGAGTTCCCATGTTTTGGGAAGGGGGGGGTGTCCCAGGTTGTTTTTTTGGGTTTTGGGGGGGGGGGTCCTCAGTTTAGGGGTGTCCCAATTTTGGGGTGCCCCCCCCTTGCCTTCTCCACCAGGTCGACGAAGAAGTCGCGGACGTCGCGCGCGTGGGTCAGCTTCCCCCCCACGTTCACCAGCGCCCGCGAAAGGGGCTGCGGGGGGGGGACACCCAGGTGTCGGGGCGGGGGGCACCCAGGGGTTTGGGGGACCCCCCCCCAATCAAGTCACCCAGAGGGGCACCCACCACCCCCCTCCAGCCATCCAGGGCACCCACGGACCCACGGACCCCAGCATTGGGTTGCCCCCCCACCCCCAAGGGGACCCAGGGGTCCGGGGGGGGGGGCACCCAGGGGTCCGGGGGACACCCCCCCCTCCAAAGGACCCAGGCATCCAGGGGGGGACCCAGACATTTGGGGGGACCCCCCCACCCAGGGGACCCAGGTGTCCGGGGGGGACACACCCAGATATTGGGGGGGGGGGACAGCCAGGCATTGGGTGGGGACCCCCCCTCCAGCAGACCCAGGCATGCAGGAGAGCCCCCCCCCCCCAAAGGACCCCAGAGCCTGGGGGGGACACGACACCCCCCACCCCCCCCCAGGCACCCAGTACTCCCAGTAGCACCCAGTACCCCCAGCCCCTCACCCAAGAGGACCCAGGTATCCGGGGGGGGGGGGGGGGGGGGGAGGGGGTGGAGCCCCCCCCTCCGATTTTGGGGGGGGGGGGGCAGGGGGGGTCACCTTAAAATTCGCCTCCATCTCGTTGTAGACGGAGATCTTCCCCCGCAGCGCCGTGCACACCAGGCTGGGGAGGGGGGGGGCACCCAAGAGTTTGGGGGGGCCCCAGGAATTTTGGGGTCACCCAGGAGTTTGAGGGGGGGGCCAGGAATTTGGGGGGATCCAGGAGTTTTGGGGGGGGGGGGGCAGGAGGTTGGGGAGGGGCAGGAGTTTTCAGGGGAGGGCCCAGAGTTTGGGGGGGGTCCCAGGTTTATGGGGTCCCCCAGGCTTTTTGGGGGGGGACCCCAGGAGTTTGGGGGAGGGGTCACCCGGGAGTTTTGGGGGGGTCCCAGGATTATGGGGTCACCCAGGCTTTTGGGGGGACCCCAGGAATTTTGGGAGGGGTCCCAGGATTTTAGGGTCACCCAGGCTTTTGGGGTTACTCAGGCTTTTGGGGGGGTCCCCCAGGAGTTTTGGGGGTCCCCCAGGAGTTTTGGGGGTGTCCCAGAATTTTGGGGTCCCCCAGGCCTTCGGGGGGGTCACTCAGGATTTTTGGGGTCCCCCAGGAGTTTTGGGGGGAGTCCCAGGATTTTGGGGTTCCCCAGGAGTTTTGGGGGGGTCCCAGGATTATGGGTTCCCCCAGGCTTTTGGGGGGGTCCCCCAGGACACGGGGTGCCACCTCTTGTGCAGGTCCAGCAGGTCCTTGTCGGCCACCAGCACCTTCAGCTCCTTCAGGTCCTGCAGGAAGGACTTGGGGACGTCCCCGTCTGGCTCGGCCGCCTCCGGCGCTGGGGACACGGGGGGGTCACGGGGACATGAGGGGGCATCGGGGGCTTGGGGACATCGGGGACGCGGGGGACACTGGGGGGTCATCGGGGTGACGGGGACATCGGGGACACGGGGGACTTCATGGGATCACTGGAGTTGTGGGGACACTGGGACGTTGGGGACATCGCTGGGGTCACAGGAACATCGGGGACACCAGGGGGGCACCAGGGGCTTGGGGACATCGGGGACACTGGGGGGTCATCGGGGTTACGGGGACATCGGGGACATCATGGGGACATGGGAGTCATGGGGACATCGGGGGGTCATGGGGGGCCACTGGGGTGTCAAGGACGTCGGGGGTCATCAGGGGCTTGGGGACATGGGGGACACTGGGGGGTCATCGTGGTCATGGGGACATCGAGGACACAGGGGACATCACAGGATCATCGGAGTCGTGGGGACACTGGGACATTGGGGACAAGGGGACATCGCTGGGGTTGGGGGGGTCACAGGGACATCAGGGGCTCATCAGGGGCTTGGGGACATGGGGGACACGGGGGACACTGGGGGGTCATGGGGACATCACGGGAACATTGGAGCCGTGGGGACGGTGGGACGTTGGGGACATCACCAAGGTGTCAGGGATGTCAGGGGGTCACCAGGAGGTTGGGGACATCGGGGAGACGGGGGACACTGGGGGGTCATCAGGGTCACGGGGACATGAGGGACATGGGAGTCATGGGGACACTGGGGACATCACCGGGGTCACTGGGGGCATCGGGGGGTTGTCAGGCGCTTGGGGACATTGGGGGCGTGGGGGACACTGGGGGGTCATCAGGGTCACAGGGACATCGGGGACACGGGGGACATCACGGGACCATCGGAGTCGTGGGGACACTGGGACGTTGCTGGGGTTGGGGGGGTCACGGGGATGTTGGGGACATCAGGGACACGGGCGCAGTGAGGGGGGGGGGGGGGCACGACGCTCACGGGGACATAGGGACGTGGGGACACCAGGGGATTCGTGGGGACAGCGACGTCATGGGGATGTTGGGGACACTGGGGGGGTGACGGGGACATGGGGGACTGTAGAAACACAGGGACAGCGCGAACCGTGTCCCCCCCTCCCCGGGGGGGGCGACCCTGAAGCCAGAGGGTCCCCAAGTGTCCCCAGGGTGTCCCCTCGCCCAGAGCCCCCCAGCTCCAAGGCAGCACCACGCGCAGGAGGTGACACCCCGCGTCCCCCACCCCAGGGGGTGCCCCTGTCCCCATGACATCCCCGACGTCCCCATGACGTCCCTGATGTCCCCGATGTCCCCATGATGTCCCCACGACGTCCCCTCGCCCAGAGCCCCCCAGTTCCAACACAGCACGACGTCTTGGGTGCAGGAGGTGACACCGTGTCCCCCACCCCAGGGGGGTGCCCCTGTCCCCATGATGTCCCCAGGGTGTCCCCGATGTCCCCATGATGTCCCCGATGCCCCATGACGTCCCCACGACGTCCCCTCGCCCAGAGCCCCCCAGCTCCAACGCGGCACGACGTGTTGGGCGCAGGAGGTGACGCCCCGCGTCCCCCACCCCAGGGGGTGCCCCTGTCCCCGTGACGTCCCCAATGTCCCCACGAGGTCCCCAGTGTCCCCACGAGGTCCCCAGTGTCCCCCCGTGCCCCCTCACCCAGCGCGCCCTGGGTCCAGTGCAGCATCATGTGCTGGGCGCAGGCGGCGAAGTCCCCGAAGGTGAGGAACTGCAGCCGGCGCTTCCCCGTCTCGAAGCGGCTGTTGGCGAAGAAGACGACGGCGGCGTAGTCCCTGCGGGGGGTGGGCGCCCGGGGGCGCCCCCTGAAGCGCTTCTCCTGGCAGCCCCCAGCACCCACGGGACCACGTAACACCCCCCCCAGCACCCCCCCAGCACCCATGGGAGCCCCCTGCACCCATACAACACCCCCAGCACCCATGGGACCACATAACACCCCCCCAGCACCCACAGGACCATGTAACACCCCCCAGCACCCACAGGACCCCTAACACCCTATAGCAGCCCCCCAGCACCCATACGACCCCCCACAGCACCCATGGGAGCCCCCTGCACCCACACGATGCCCCCAGCACCCATGGGACCCCCCCAGCACCCATAGGACCCCCCCAGCACCCTATAGCAGCCCCCCCAGCACCCATGGGACCCCCCCAGCACCCACAGGACCACATAACACCCCCCCAGCACCCAGAGGACCCCCTAACACCCCCCAGCAGCCCCCAGCACCCATGGGACCCCAGGTCCTTTCCCCAAGCCCCCACAGGCTTCCCCCCCCCAACCCGGCACCCATGGGACCCCCCAGCACCCACGGGACCCCCGCAGCACCCACAGGACCCCTAACACCCTATAGCAGCCCCCCCAGCACGCATACGACCCCCCGCAGCACCCATGGGAGCCCCCTGCACCCACACGATGCCCCCAGCACCCACGGGACCCCCCCAGCACCCACGGGACCACATAACACCCCCCCAGCACCTATAGGACCTCCTAACACCCTATAGCAGCCCCCCAGCACCCATGGAACTCCCCAGCACCCATGGGACCCCTAACACCCTATAGAAGCCCCCCCAGCACCCATGGGACCCCCAGAACCTTATAGCAGCCCCCCTCCAGCACCCATGGGACCCCCCCCAGCACCCATGGGACCCCCTAACACCCCCCAGCAGCCCCCCAGCAGCCATGGGACCCCAGGTTCTTTCCCCAAGCCCCCATAGGATCCCCCCCCCCAAGCCCAGCACCCACGGGACCCCCCAGCACCCATGGGACTCCCCCCACCCACTTCCCCATGCAACCCCCCCCAGCACCCATGGGACCCCAGAACACGCCCGTAACACCCCATGACAACCCCCAGTGGCTCCCACTACCCCCCCTGGGACCCCCCACCCATAGCACCCTCGGGTGCTGACCGGGCGAGGGGGGGGGGCAGCAAGAAGAGCTGCTGGATGTTGTCGGCCAGCGGCCCCCGCAGCTCCTCCACCGCCTTGAACACCCGCTTGAAGTTGTCAAACTGGGGGGGGGGGGTGTGTGTGTCAGATTTGGGGGTACCCCCCCAGCACCCCCAAACCCCCTTGAACCCCCCCTCACCCCTCTGGACCCCCTCCACCCCCCCAAACGCTCCCCAATGGGGCCAAACTGTCCCCCACCCGCTGCGCAGGACCCTCCCCCAGGGTTTTGGGGACCCCCCCAATATCGGGGACCCCCCAAAAATGCCCCCCCCAATGGGGCCCCCCCCAATATTAGGGAACTCTCCCCCACTTTCAGCTCTGCCCCCCCAACTTTTAATCCCCCTTAACCCAGATTCCCCCAATTTTGGGGTGCTTGATGCCCCCCCCAATCTAATGCGCCCCCCCTCCAGTTTTGGGGTGTCCCCCCCCATTTTAGGGAGCACCCCCCAATATCTGGGTGCCCCCCCCGTTTTGGGGTGCCCACCCATCTCAGGGTGCCTCTGTAATTCTAGGGTGCCTCATGCCCCCCCCAACCCCAGGCTGAGCCCCCCTCCTCAATTTCAGGGTGCCTCCTCACCCCTCCCCCCATTCTGGGGTGCCCTCCTGAATTTTGGGATGCCCCCCAGTTTTGGGGTGCCCCTCCCAGTTTTGGGGTGCCCCCAGATTTCACAGTGCCTCTGCTGAGGTTTCAGGGTGCCCCCCCCTCCTCCAGGTTTCAGGGTAGCCCCTCTGCTTTTTAGGGTGCCCTCCTGGGTTTTGGGGTGCCCTCTTAGATTTTAGGGTGCCCCCCAGTTTTGGGGTGCCCATCTCTGGTTTTGGGGTGCCCCCAAATTTCACAGGACCTCCGCTGAGGTTTCAGGGTGCCCCCCCACCCCTCCAAGTTTCAGAGCAGCCCCTGCTGGGTTTGAGGGTGCTCCTCCTGGGGTTTAGGGTGCCCCCCGGATTTTGGGGTGCCCCCCCAGTTTTGGGGTGCCCACCTGGCGGCGACAGCTCTTGATGGAGACCCCCGTGCGGGCGCTGATCTCGTCCAGGTCCTTCTTGGTGCCCTTCGAGAGTTTCTTCCCCAGCAGCTCCCGCGCAAAACTCTCCTCGAAGGCGTAGTACCTGGGGGGGGACACCCCAAAATTTGGGGGGACCCCAAAACCCACCTGCACCCCAAAAACCCACCCTCAGCCCCCCCTAAGCTGCTTCTCAGCCCCAAAAGCTGCTCCTCAGCCCCCCCTCAACAGCACCCCCGTGCAGCCCTCCTCGAAGATGTAGTACCTGGGGGGGCACCCCAAAATTTGGAGGGGACCCCAAAACTCACCCGCACCCCAAAACCCGACCTCAGCCCCCCCCACCCCACCCCTGAGCCCCCCAGCAGCCCCCATGGGAAGTTCTCCTCAAAGGTGGGGGGGACCCCCCCAAAACTGCCCTGCACCCCAACCCTTCCCACTGCTCCCCCATATCCCCCCCAGTGCTCCCAGTCCCTTCCCAGTGCCCCCCCCGAACCCCTCCCAGGTTCCCCCAGTGCCCCTCCAACCGCTCTCAATCCCTTCCCAACAGCCCCCCAGTGTCTCTCTAAGCCCTCCCAGTGCTCCCACTGCCCCCCCAGCTCCTCCCAGTGTCCCCTCAACCCCACCCAGTGCTTCTCTATCCCCTCCCAGTGCCCCCCAGTGCCCCTCCAACCCCTCCCAGTGCTTCTCTATCCCCTCCCAGTGCCCCTCCAACCCCTCCCAGTGCTCCCAGTATCCCTCTAACCCCTCCAAGTTTTTTCCAGTTCCTTCCCAATACACCCCCAGTGCCCCTCCAACCCCTCCCAGTGTCCCCAGTACCCCCCCAAGCCCTCCCAGCGCCTTCCAGTTCCTTCCCAATACACCCCCAGTATCCCTCCACCCCTCCCACTGCCCCCCAGCTCCTCCTAGTCCCTCTCCAACCCCTCCCAGTGCCTCCCAGTCCCTTCCCAATAACCCCCAGTGCCCCTCCAACCCCTCCCAGTGCCCCCAGTACTCCCCAAGCCCTCCCAGTTCCTTCCCAATACCCCCCCAGTATCCCTCTAACCCCTCCCAGTGCCCCTCCCAGTGCCCCCCAGTGCCCCTCCAACCCCTCCCAGTGCTTCTCTATCCCCTCCCAGTGCCCCCCAGTGCCCCTCCAACCCCTCCCAGTGCTCCCAGTATCCCTCTAACCCCTCCAAGTTTTTTCCAGTTCCTTCCCAATACACCCCCAGTGCCCCTCCAACCCCTCCCAGTGCCCCCAGTACTCCCCAAGCCCTCCCAGTTCCTTCCCAATACCCCCCTAGTATCCCTCTAACCCCTCCCAGTGCCCCTCCCAGTGCTCCCAGTGCCCCCCAACCCCTCCCAGTGCCCCCCCCAGTGCTCCCAGTGCCCCCCCAACCCCTCCCAGTGCCCCTCCCAGTGCTCCCAGTGCCCCCCCAACCCCTCCCAGTGCCCCTCCCAGTGCTCCCAGTGCCCCCCCAACCCCTCCCAGTGCTGACCGCTGGACCAGCATGGCCTGCCGGGAGGGGGGGATCTGGAAGAGGAGCTGCTGGAGCAGGCGGGGGGGGGGCGTGCAGGAGCCGCTCCAGCATCTGGAAGGTGCGGTAGTGGTCCCGCGTGTCGCTCTGCAGGACGGCCACCGAGGTCCCGGCCCGCTCCAGGACCCCCCCCCGCAGCCGCCGGGCCACCGCCTCCGCCACTGCGGGGACAGGGACACGGTCACCGGGGGGAGAGGGCACGGGGACGCCGGGGGACGGGGCCACCCAGAGACAGGGGGCGCGGGGACACCCAGGGGCGAGGGGACACGGGGACACCAAGGGACATGGTCACCAAGGGAAAGAGAACATGGGGACACCAAGGGACATGGTCACCAGCACATACAGGAGATGGGGACACAAGTACACCATGGGAGGTGGTCACCAACAGATAGAGAACATGGGGACACCATGGGATGGGCACACCAAGGGAGAAGGGACATGGGGACACCGAGGGACATGGGGACACCGAGGGACATGGTCACCAGCAGATACAGGAGATGGGGACACAGGGACACCATGGGAGGTGGTCACCAACAGATAGAGAACATGGGGACACCATGGGATGGGGACACCAAGGGAGAAGGGACATGGGGACACCAAGGGACATGGGGACACCAAGGGACACCATAGGACATAGTCACCAGGAGATACAGGAGATGGGGACACAGGGACACCATGGGACATGGTCACCAAGGGAAAGAGAACATGGGGACACCAAGGGACATGGGGACACCAAGGGAGAAGGGACATGGGGACACCAAGGGACATGGTCACCAGCAGATACAGGAGATGGGGACACAAGTACACCATGGGAGGTGGTCACCAACAGATAGAGAACATGGGGACACCATGGGATGGGCACACCAAGGGAGAACGGACATGGGGACACTGAGGGAGAAGGGACATGGGGACACCGAGGGACATGGGGACATGGGGACACCGAGGGACATGGTCACCAGCAGATACAGGAGATGGGGACACAGGGACACCATGGGAGGTGGTCACCAACAGATAGAGAACATGGGGACACCATGGGATGGGCACACCAAGGGAGAAGGGACATGGGGACACTGAGGGAGAAGGGACATGGGGACACCGAGGGACATGGGGACACCGAGGGACATGGTCACCAGCAGATACAGGAGATGGGGACACAAGTACACCATGGGAGGTGGTCACCAACAGATAGAGAACATGGGGACACCATGGGATGGGCACACCAAGGGAGAAGGGACATGGGGACACTGAGGGAGAAGGGACATGGGGACACCGAGGGACATGGGGACACCGAGGGACATGGTCACCAGCAGATACAGGAGATGGGGACACAAGTACACCATGGGAGGTGGTCACCAACAGATAGAGAACATGGGGACACCATGGGATGGGCACACCAAGGGAGAAGGGACATGGGGACACTGAGGGAGAAGGGACATGGGGACACCGAGGGACATGGGGACACCGAGGGACATGGTCACCAGCAGATACAGGAGATGGGGACACAGGGACACCATGGGAGGTGGTCACCAACAGATAGAGAACATGGGGACACCATGGGATGGGCACACCAAGGGAGAACGGACATGGGGACACCAAGGGACATGGGGACACCAAGGGACACCATAGGACATAGTCACCAGGAGATACAGGAGATGGGGACACAGGGACACCATGGGACATGGTCACCAAGGGAAAGAGAACATGGGGACACCAAGGGACATGGGGACACCAAGGGAGAAGGGACATGTGGACACCAAGGGACATGGTCACCAGCAGATACAGGAGATGGGGACACAAGTACACCATGGGACGTGGTCACCAAGAGATAGAGAACATGGGGACACCATGGGATGATGACACCGTGACACGTGAGGACGCCGAGGGACAAGGCTACGGTGGCACAGGGGGACACCACGGGACACGCCCACCAAAGGACAGGGGACACCGGGGGACGTGGCCCCCCCACAAGCAGCGCTGCTCTGCAGGTGACCTTGGGGTCTGCCCCCCCCCCCCCCCGGGTGTCCAGGAAAGGGGACCCAAGCGTCCAGGGAGGGGGGACACCCCGGGGTCTGGGGGGGACACCCCGGGGTGGGGGCGCACCCGAGTGCCCGTCCAGCCAGAGCTGGTAGACCTCCTCGTCGATCAGCGTCGTGTTCCCCACAAAGATGTCCAGGTCGCTCGTCATGGCCGCCTGCGGGGACCCGGGGGGGTCCAGGCAACCGCCCCCCCCACCCCCCAGAGGGGACCCGGGCTCCCTCCACCCCCCCATATCCCCCCCGCTCCGAGGGGACCCGGGGGTCCGAGCACTCTGACCCCCACCCAAAGGGGACCCAGGGGTCCGGACACCCCCCCCCCACAGGGGACCCAGGAGTCTGGGCACCCCCCACCCCCCCCCAAGAGGGGGTCCGGGCACCCCGACCCCCACCCAGAAAAGGCCCAGGGGTCCGGGCACCCCCCACCCCCCCAAGAGGGGACCCGGGGGTCCGGACACCCCCCTACTCCCCCCGACCTCCCCGCTCCGAGGGGACCCGGGGGTCCGAGCACCCTGACCCCCACCCAGAAGGGACCCAGGGGTCTGGGCACCCCCCACCCCCCCAAGAGGGGACCCGGGCACCCCGACCCCCCCCAGAAAACGCCCAGGGGTCTGGGCACCCCCCTACTCCCCCCCAGAGCGGACCCGGGGGTCCGGGCACCCCGACCCCCACCCAAAGGGGACCCAGGGGTCCGGCCCCCCCCGCCCCCCCGGGCACTGACCGGCCGCTCCGCTCCCGCCTCCAGCCCCTTCCTGATGACGCCACCGACGCAGCGATGACGCCAGGCGCCGGGGCGGGGCGATCCCCCTCCCTCCCTCCCCTTTTCCCCCCTCCCGGAGGCGGGACCCAGACGTCCCGGCCCCGCCCCCCCTCCCCCGCCAAGAACCAATCCGGAGCGGAGCTCGAGGGGACGCCGCTTTATTGGGGGCGGGGCCGCGAGGGGGGGCGGGGCCCTGCCGGTCCCTCGGTGCGGGCGGGGCTTCTCCACGTGCTGCCGCCGGGGGGGCGCTGGGGGGAGACGGGGGGGGTGGGTTGGGGGAGGCACTGGGGGAACTGGGAGCGACTGGGAGGGGGGCAAACACCTACACCCCCACCCCCACCCCCACATACTTGGGAGCCCCCTGGCCCCTAACTGGGCCATACTGGGAGCCCTCACATCCCCAGACCATACTGGGACCTCTCTGATCCCTAACTGGGCCATACTGGGAGCCCTCACACCCCCCCCCCTCCAGACCACAGTGGGAGCCCCCACTCCCTCCCAGACCATACTTGGGAGCACCCTGGTCCCTAACTGGGCCATACTGGGAGCCCTCACAACCCCCCAGACCATACTGGGAGCCCCTTGGTCACTAACTGGGTCATGCTGGGAGCCCCCTGGCCCCTAACTGGGCCATACTGGGAGACTCCACCCCCTCTCAGACCATACTTCGAGGACACTGGCCTTTAACTGGGCCATACTGGGAGCCCCCCCGACCATACTTGGGAGGACCCTGGCCCTTAACTGGGCCATACTGGGAGCCCCCCCGACCATACTTGGGAGGACCCTGGCCCCTAACTGGGCCATACTGGGAGCTCCCACCCACCCCAGCCCATGCTGGGAGCCCCCTGGCCCTTAACAGGGTCATACAGGGAGGCCTCTCCCCCCCCAGCCCATACTGGGATCCCTTTGAGCCCCCCCAGCCATACTTGGACCCCCCCAGCCATACTGGGCCATACTGGGCAGTACCTGGTGGTCAGCCAGAGACTCTGGGGGGGCCCCAAGGGGCCGGGGGGGGCTGGGGGGGGCCACCAGGTCGTACAGCGCCTCTGCCAGTGCCTGGGGGGGGGGCGAAGGGTGGGGGTCAGGGTGCCCGGACCCCTGGGTCCCCCCAACATCCCCCCCCCAGACACCTGGGTCCCTCCCAGTACCCTCCCACATACTGGGAACCCTCAGGGGTGTCAAGTTGGGGGGGGGGGCATCCCCAGGGTGCTGGGGGGGGGGCCTGGGGCGGTTTTGGGGGGGGACTTAGGGCAGTTTTGGGGTCCCAGGGTGGTTTTGGGGGTCCCAGGGCAGTTTTGGGGGTCCCGGGGGGGGCAGGGTGATTTTGGGGTCCCAGGGCAGTTTTGGGGTCCTGGGGGGGGTCCCAGGGCAGTTTTGGGGTCCCAGGAAAGTTTTGAGGGTGCTGGGGGGGTCCCAGGGCAGTTTTGGGGGTGCCGGGGGGGCTAGAGTGATTTTGGGGTCCCAGGGGGGGTCTCAGGGCAGTTTTGGGGTCCGGGGGGGTACCAGGGTCGTTTGGGGCTCCCAGGAAAGTTTTGGGGGTCCCAGGGGGGTCCCAAGGTGGTTTGGGGGTCCTGGGGGGGTCCCAGGGCAGTTTTGGGGTCCTAGGGTCGTTTGGGGGTCCTGGGAGGGGTCCCGGGGGGGTCCCGAGCGTTTCGGGGGGGGGGATCCCCACCTGGAGGGCGCGCAGCAGGCGGGTGCCAAGGCCGATGGCGGCGGAGGCGGAGGCGGCCCCCAGGGCGGTGACCCCCCGTGTCACCCCCTGCGTCACCCCCCGCGTCACCCCCCCGGGGCGACCCCCCAGCAGCGGCAGCAGCGGCAGCGCCAGCAGGTCCCGCAGCGCCCGCCCTGGGGACAGGGACGGCGTCGGGGGGGGGACGGGGACGGGGGTCACCCCCGCCACCCACCCCCCCCTCCACCCCAGGACACGCAGGGGACACGGTGGGGACACGCCAACACCCACCACCCCCACCCCAGGACACACCAGGACACACTGGTGACATGCCAGGACACACCGGTGACATGCCACCACTGTCACCCACCCACCAGGACACACTGGGGACATTCCAGGACACACTGGTGACATGCCACCACTGTCACCTGTCCACCAGCACACACTGGGGACACTCCAGGACATGCTGGGGTCACCCCAGGACACCCCAGGACACGCTGGGGACACACCAGTGACACACCAGTGACACACCGGTGACATTCCAGGACACACTGGTGACATGCCACCACTGTCACCCACCCACCAGGACACGCTGGGGTCACACCAGACACACCAGGACACACTGGTGACATGCCACCACTGTCACCCACCCACCAGGACACACTGGGGTCACACCAGACACACCAGGACACACTGGTGACATGCCACCACTGTCACCCACCCACCAGGACACACTGGGGTCACACCAGACACACCAGGACACACCGGTGACATGCCACCACTGTCACCCACCCACCAGGACACACTGGGGACATTCCAGGACATGCTGGGGTCACCCCAGGACACCCCAGGACACGCTGGGGACACACCGGGGACACACCAGTGACACACCGGTGACATTCCAGGACACACTGGTGACATGCCACCACTGTCACCCACCCACCAGGACACACTGGTGACATTCCAGGACACACTGGTGACATGCCACCACTGTCACCCACCCACCAGGACACACTGGTGACATTCCAGGACACACTGGTGACACACCAGGACACACTGGTGACATGCCACCTCTGTCACCCACCCACCAGGACACACTGGGGACACTCCAGGACACGCCACCACCCTCCAGGACCCGTCAGGGACAGGCGAGGACACGCTGAGGACATGCCACCGCGGCCACCCACCCAGGAGGACACCCCGGTGACACGCCAGGACACCCCGGTGACACGCCACCGCTGCCAACCCCGCACCAGGACACCCCGGTGACGCACCAGGAGGTGCCACCGCGGCCCCGGTGACGTGCCACAGTTGGGGACATTTGGGGGGGGGGTGCTGGGGACACAGGGGGGGACAGCTGGGGACACCAGTGACACTCACAGAGGCGCAGGACGGCGTGGACGGGGGCCACCCCCCCCAGCAGCCCGGGCAGTTGGTGACACCGAATGTCCCGAAGCCACTCGGTCACCGCGAAGCTCAGCACCTTCCCCAGCCCCAGCAGCCTGCGGGGACACGGGGGGGGACAACGGGGGGGACACAGGGGGACAACGGGGACGTAAGGACAATGGGGACATGGGGGGGACATGGGGACAGGAGGGACATGGGGGGACAACGGGGACATGGGGGGACACGGGGACAACGGGAACGTAAGGACAATGGGGACATGGGGGGGACATGGGGACATGGGGGGGACACGGGGGGACAACAGTGACATGGGGGGACACGGGGACAACGGGGATGTAAGGACAATGGGGACATGAGGGGGACAATGGGGACGTGGGGGGGACATGAGGACAGGAGGGACACGGGGGGACAACGGGGACATGGGGGGACACGGGGACAACGGGGACGTAAGGACAATGGGGACATGGGGGGGACATGGGGACAGGAGGCACATGGGGGGACAACGGGGATGTAAGGACAATGGGGACGTGGGGGGACAACGGGGACATCAGGACACAGGGTGACGTGGGACACGGGGGGGACACAAAGACATGGTGACTTGTGGGGACAGGGGGGACAATGGGGACCCCCAACCACCCCCACATCACCCCCCCATCCCTTGTGTCCCCCCCCGTGTCCCCCCCTGCGTCCCCACGTCCCCCACGTCCCTTTATACCCCCCGTCCCCCTCACGTCCCCTCCGTGTCCCCCCCCGTGTCCCCCAGACCCCTCGCATCCCCCCCGTGCCCCCCCGTCCCCCGTGTCCCCACCCCTGGCGGTGGCAGAGGCGTTTCAGGCGCAGCTGGGAGCAGTTGAGCCGGGCCAGCCCGATGAGGATCCCCGCCAGCGCGCCCTGCGTGGGGACGGTGACGTCACCGGGGGTGGCCGTCACCCCCGGGGTGACATCACACCCGCCCCCCCACTCCAGACCTGGCTGTCACCCGTTGGGACCCGGGGGTCACCTCCAAGGGACGGGGCTGTCACCCCCCCAGGACCCAGGTGTCACCCTCTGGGACGGGTCTGTCACCCCAGGGATGGGTCTGTCACCTCCACGACCTGGCTGTCACCACCAGGGACGTGACTGTCACCCCAACAACAGGTCTGTCACCCCCAGGGACCCGGCTGTCACCCCCCCCAGGACCCAGCTGTCACCCCAGGGACAGGTCTGTCACCCCAGGGACACGACTGTCACCCCAGGGACAGGTTTGTCACCCCCAGGACCTGGCTGTCACCCCAGGGATGGGTCTGTCACCTCTACGACATGGCTGTCACCCACCAGAGACAGGTCTGTCACCCCACAGACCTGTCTGTCACCTCAGGGACATGACTGTCACCCCAACAACAGGTCTGTCACCCCCAGGGACCCGGCTGTCACCCCCCCCAGGACCCAGCTGTCACCCCAGGGACAGGTCTGTCACCCCAGGGACACGACTGTCACCCCAGGGACAGGTTTGTCACCCCCAGGACCTGGCTGTCACCCCAGGGATGGGTCTGTCACCTCTACGACATGGCTGTCACCCACCAGAGACAGGTCTGTCACCCCACAGACCTGTCTGTCACCTCAGGGACATGACTGTCACCCCAACAACAGGTCTGTCACCCCCAGGGACCTGGCTGTCACCCCTGACACCTGTCTGTCACCCCAAGGACAGGTCTGTCACCCCCAGGATGGGTCTGTCACCTCCAGGACCTGGCTGCCACCCCCAGGGACGTGACTGTCACCCCAGGGACGTGACTGTCACCCCCAGGGACCCGACTGTCCCCCTCCCAGGACCTGGCTGTCACCCCAGGGACCCGACCGTCCCCCCCGGCCGTGTCCCCGTCACCTGCTCCATGGTGACGCGCTTCCCCCGATAGTCCAGCCAGATGGGGACCTCAGCCGTGAACCGGAATTCCCTGGGGACACCGGGGACACCCCTGTCACCACCTGGGAGGGGACACCCCGGGGACACCCCCAGCGTCGTCCCAGGGGGACACCGGGGACCGTCACCACCCCAGGGACAACCGGGGACCCCCCCCATCACCACCTGGGGTGTCCCCAGGGTGTCACCGGTGTCCTCCAGTAGCCCTGTCCCGGGGGTGTCCCTGGTGTCCCCATCCCGGGGGTGTCCCCCAATGTCCCCAGTGTCCCCCAATGTCCCCATCGTGGGGGTGTCCCCATCCCAGGGTGTCCCCAACCCAGGGGTGTCCCCCAGTGTCCCCCCCATGTCCCCATCCCGGGGGTGTCCCCGTCCCCAGTGTCCCCCCCTCCCCATGTCCCCATCCCAGGGGTGTCCCCAGTGTCCCCCAGTGTCCCCAGTATCCCCATACCGGAAGTAGATGGGACTCTCGATGTCGGGGTCCTCACCCGCCAGCGGCTCCAGCTCGGGGGGGTCCCCGGCACCTGAGGGGGCTGCGGAGGGGTGGGGGGGACTGATCAGGGGACCCCCAGCACCAGGGGTGTCACAGTGTTGTCTTCCCTTCCCCAAACACCCAGGGGTGATGTCCCAGTGCCCACCCCCCAGCACCCAGGGGTGTCCCAGTGCCCCCCCCACCACCCAGGGGTACCCCCAGTGCCCCCCCCAGCACCCAGGGATGCGCCCAGTGCCCCCCCCCCAGCACCCAGGGGTGCTCTCGGTGCTCCTCCAGCACCCACAGGTGCCCCCACCCAGGGCTGGTACCGTCCGGGGGGTGCGGGGGGGGCGCGGGGGGGCCCATGTGTGCGATGAAGCTGCTGACGTAATCCCTGAGGAAGATGAGGGCGTCCTGGGGAAGAAGAGGGGGGGGCGTGATGGGGTGGGGGGCCCTTGGGGAGCCCCATAACCCCCCAGGTGGCCTCCAATCCCACCGCCCCGCCCCCCGGAGCACCCAGACAGCCCATGGGGCACCCTGACCCCCCCCCGAAACACCCTGACCGCCCCCATGAAGCACCCAGATGCCCCATGGAGCCCCCCATAACGACACCCTGACCCCCACCCCCGAAACAGCCCCAGGGACACCCCCCCCCAGGGCATCCTGATCCCCTCAGGAGCACCCTGACCCCCCCAGGGACACCCAGACCCCCCCCAGGGCACCCTGACCCCCACCAGACACCCAGACCCCCCCCAAGGACACCCAGAGCCCCCCCAGCAGCACCCCGACCCCCCACCTGGTCGATGTGGAGGCGCAGGGGTGTCAGGGCCACCCGCAGGCAGCACTCGGGGACCCCTCCGGGGGGGGGCGGGTGGGGGAGCACCCGCAGGGCCTTCACCCACAGCTGGGGGGGCACAGAGGGGGGGTCAGGTATTGGGGGGGGTGGAAAAGAGGGGGGAAAAATGGGGGGGCAGGATTGGGGGGGGTCAGGATTGGGGGGGTCACAAATGGGGGGCAGAAGAGGGGTCAGAAATTGGGGGTGTCAAAAGTGGGGGGGCTCAGAAATTGGGGGGGCTTAGAAATGGGGGGGGCTCAGAAATGGGGGGGGTCAAAATTGAGGGAGCAGAAATCGGGGGCAGCATTAAGGCGGATCAAAACCCGGGTGTCAGACATGGGGGTGTCAGAAATGGGGGGTAGAAATTGGGGGTGTCAAAAGTGCGGGGGCTCAGAAATTGTGGGGCAGAAATTGTGGGGGATCAAAAATGGGGGGGCAGAATTATGGGGGTCATAAATGGGGGGGTCAAAATTGAGAGGGCAGAAATGGGGGGGTCAGAATTGGGGGGTGTCAGAAATGGGGGGGGTCAGAAATGAGCCTCTCTGGGGGGTGGGGGTCAGACTTGGGGTGCCGTACCGTGGGGGGCTGCGGGGGGGGCCCCCCCCGGGGATGTCGGCAGAGGAAGGGGGGGGCGCTGCCCCCCCCCAGCCGGTCCCGCACCTCCAGTTCCTGCACCAGCAGCACCAGGCGGGCGGTGGGTCGCTCCCCCGGCCCCACGGCCCCCCCACGGCCGCCCCACGGCCCCCCTGCGGCCGTCGCCTCGTAGCTCTCGTGCTGCACGCTCACCTGCGGGGGGGGGGAGCATAAGGGGGGGGCACTGACCCCCCCCTTTATCCCCCCCCTCCCCTCATTGCCCCCCCTGGGACCCCCCAGCCTCCTGTTGCCCCCCATAATCCCCAGGCCTCCCCCCAGCACCCCATTACCCCCCTGGGCCCCTGTTACGCCCCCCAGTCCCCCTAAGTCCCCCCCCAGGACCCCCCCCGGCCCCCACTATCCCCCAGAAGCCCCCCAGTCACCCCCAGGACCCTATTGCCCCCCCCAAACACTCCCCAGGACCTTATTACCCCCCCCAATCCCCCCAGAATCCCATTACCCCCCAAGACCCCCAGGCTCCCCCTTCAGCCCCCATTATACCCCAGAACCCCCCCCAATCCCCCCCCCGGACCATGTTACCCCCCCCAGGACACCCAGGACCCCCCCCAGGACCCAATTACTCCCCCCCAATCCCACCAGGACCCCCCCAGGACAATGTTACCATGCCCAAGACCCCCCCCCCCAGCCCCTGTTACCCCCCCCAATCCCCCTCTGTCCGCCCCCCAAGACCCCCAGGACCCCCCCCCAGCCCCCAGAAGCCCCCCCAATCCCCCCCAGGACCCCCCCAGAACCCCATTACTGCCCCCCAGTCTCCCCCCAATCTTCCCCAGGATACTGTTACCCCCCCCCAATCCCCCTCTGCCCCCCCCCCAAGACCCCCAGGACCCCCCCCCAGCCCCCAGAAGCCCCCCCAATCCCCCCCCGGACCCTCCCAGAACCCCATTTCCCCCCCCAGTCTCCCCCAATCCCCCCCCAGAACCCCTCCAAACCACATTACCCCCCTCAGGACCCCCCCCAGGACACTGTTACCCCCCAGAACCCCATTACCCCCCCCAGTAGCCCCCAGGACCCTCCCAAACCCCATTACCCCCCCCGACCCCCCCAGAACACTGTTACCCCCCGCAATCTCCCCCCAGAACCCCATTACCCCCCCAGTCTCCCCCATTACCCCCCCGCCCCCCCCACCTTGCCGAGGTGCAGCTCCATCAGCAGCTCCTGCCGCCGCCCCGGCCCCCCCCGGCTGCGCCACCGGGACTGGGCGGGGCCTGAGGGGGCGGGGCCTGAAGGGGCGTGGCCACCACGGCGGGGCCTGAAAGGGCAGGTGGGGTCACAGGGGTGACGCCCACCCCTGCTGGCCACGCCCACTACCCCCCGCCCAACCAGCTGCGACTCGTGGCCTGGGACATGACCCCGCCCACTCCCACAGACACGCCTTTTGCAAGGGGGCGGGGCATCTTACCCCCCCCACGTCGAGCCCCACCCAGTCACCAAGCCCCGCCTTATTTTGCCACCCACAAGGGGCGGGCATGGGACATCTTTAAGCCCCGCCCATCTACTCCCAAGCCCCGCCCACTCAATCCCCCATATTCACCTCCGGGGGCGTGGCCTGTTCCTTGGCCCCACCCCCTCTCAAAGGCCACCTTCCACAAGGGGGCGGGGCTTACACCTTCCCCGCCCCTGCTTCCCACTAGGGGGCGCGACCTGTGCGTTAGCCCCACCCCGCCCCCCACGGTGGGCGTGCCCTACCCACCCCAGGCTCCACCCACCCGAAGGGGGCGTGTCTCACCGGGCAGCGGGGGCGGGGCCAGGCCCGAAGTCCCGCCCCCCGAAGAGCTGCCACTGCAGGCAGACATCCCGCAGGAGCAGGCGGGCGCGGGGCGGGGGCAGCCCCGGGGGGGGGCGCAGCCGGTCCCGCTCCCCCCGGGGGGGGCCGAAGTGCCCCTCCCGCACCCGAAGGGGGCCCGGCGCCAGCCAGCGCACCCGCGGCGTCCCCGCCGTGTCCTGGGGGGGACACACAGACAGACATGGGGGACAGCCCCCCCCAGGACCCCTGGCACCCCCAGCCCACCCTGACCCTCTCCAAGGACCCCGAGCCCCCCCTGACCCCCCCTCCCAGGGACCCCTAGCACCCATGACCCACCCTGACCCCTTCCAAGGACCCCGAGCCCACCCTGACCCCCCCTCCCAGGGACCCCTAGCACCCATGGCCCACCCTGACCCCCTCCAAGGACCCCGAGCCCACCCTGACCCCCCCCTCCCAGGGACCCCTAGCACCCATGGCCCACCCTGACCCCCCCAGGGACCCCCAGCCCACCCTGACCCCCCCCAAGGGGACCCAAGTATTGGGGTGCCCCCCCCAAGAGGACTCACGGGGCTGGGGGGGCCGGGGGCATCGAGGATGCAGAAGCCGTCGGGGTCGGGGCTGTCGCTGCCCCCCAAGGGGGCCGGGGGGGGTGCCGGGGAGGCCGGGGGAGCCGTCATGGGGCTGCTGGGGGGCCGGGACCCCCCCTCACCCGGGAACAGGTACATGGAAACAGGGGGGGCTGGGGGGGGCGGCGGGACTTCGCCTGGTGTGTGTGTGGGGGGGGAGTTCAGCCCCACGGCGCTGCCAACAGCTGCCCCCCCGACCCACAACTGCCCCCCAGCCCCATAACTGCCCCAAGACCCTTCCGACCCATAACTGCCGCCCCAGCCCCATAACTGCCCCACCAAGACCCCGGACCCAAAATTGCCTCACCAGACCCACACCCACCCCCCTGACCCATAACTGTCCCCCCAGACCCATAACTAACTGCCCCCCCAGACCCATAACTGCCCCATCAAGACCCCCCAACCCATAAGTGCTCCCTCCAGACCCACAGCCACCTCCCTGACCCATAACTGCCCTCCCAGCCTCATAACTGCCCCAAGACCCCCCCAACCCATAACTGCCCCCCCCAGTACCCCCCCAGCAGTACCGGGGGGCTGTGGGGTGCCGTGGGGCAGCCGTGGGGCGTCACAGAGGGCGTCCGTCAGGTCCTGCTGGTTGATGGTGGCTGTGGGGGAGCCATGGGGGGCAGGAGGGACCTGGTGGGGGGGGGTGGGTCACAGCTGTGGGGCAGCAAGCACCCCGACCCACAGCACCCCAAAACGTTGGGGGACACTGTGGTGTCCCCATGCCCCCCCCACGCTCACTTAGGAGTTGCTGTACGGCAATAACAGTGTCCCTGTCCCCCCCAAACTGACTAAGGGCTCACTGTGGGAGACGATGGGGTCCCCATGTCCCCCCCAGACCCACTTACGGATCACTGTGGGACACCATGGGGTCTCCGTGTCCCCCCCCACACTCACTTAGGGGTCACTATGGGGCAGTAAGAGTGTCCCCGTCCCCCCCAAACCCACTTAGGGGCCACTGTGGGGTCCCCATGTCCCCCCCAGACCCACTTAGGGGTCACTGTGGGTCCCCACATCCCCCTGAGGGGTTCCCTACGGTGTCCCACCCCCCCCCCCCCCCACACACCTGACTGTCCCCATGGGACACAGCGGGGTCGGCCGTAGGGCCGGCCGTGGGGCCGGCAGTGGGTCCGTCCGTGGGCTCGTCCGTGGGTCGCGCCGTGGGGCCGCCCAGGTGCCGCAGGAGGCGAGCGATGGCAGCGGCGCTGTCGGGGCAGGTGCGGGCGCGCAGGCGAGCGGGCGCCAGGCGCAGCTCCTCCTGCGGGCAGGGCTGGGGGAGGCAGGGGGGGCTGCCCCACGGTGACCCACGGCACCCCCCTGCCCCACAGACCACCTCCCCGCCCCAGGGAACCTCATGTGCCCCCCAACAGTTGGCTCTACACTGTAGCACCTAATTCTGCCCCACTGAACGTCCTCTGCCCCATAGCACCTTCCTCTGCCCCACAGCACCTCTCTCTGCCCCACAGCAACCCCTGCTGCCCCCACAGCCTCCCTCTGCACCCCACAGCACCTCGCAGACCCATGCCAACACCCTCTGCCCCACAGCTGCCTTACGCCCCCCCCAGCCCCACAGACCCCCTCTGCCCCACAGCTGCCCCCTCTCAGCCCCACAGACCCCCTCTGCCCCACAGCCCCCTCTCAGCCCCACAGACCCCCTCTGCCCATGGCTGCCCCCCAACTGACCGGGCTCTGCCCCTCGCCGTTGCCTTTCCAGGTGGTGACCAGCAGCTCCAAAAAGTCGACATCCAAGACGCAGACGTAATCTGGGGGGGGGACACACAGGGACACCTGGGACCCCCACCTGGGTCATGTGTGTGTCGTCCCCCCCCAGAGACAGGAGAGGACACGTGGGGTGACACTGGGGACACGAAAGGGACATGAGAGCACCCAAGGGACCCACAGGGTGGCAGTGGGGGGGTGGGATGGGGACAGGGGGTGACAGGAGGGATGGGGGGGGGGGCGCCGGTGATCTGGGGGGGTGACACGGGTGATGTGGGGTGACACGCGTGACACGGGGTGACGCGGTACCTCGCTGCAGGTCGAGGTTGTCACCGCGCCAGCGGTCGGTGAGGAACACGGCCCCATCGTCCACCACGAGCCTGCGGGATGGGGGGGCCGGGATGGGTCAGTCCGGACACCTGGGTGCCCCCCCGGACACTTGGGTGCCCCCCCAAGACATGTAGGTGCCCCCCTCCCCGAGACCTGGGTGCCCCCACCTGAGCAAGAAGACGGCGGTGTCGGTGACGATGGTGCTGGTGACGCTGAGGGTCTCGGCGGTGACCAGGACACGAAGTGGGAGGGGGGGCGGCCTGCGGTGGCGGGGGGGGGGTGTGTCAGGGGGGATCCCGGTGTCTGGGTGACCCCCCCCTCCTCACCCAGGGGACCCACATATCTGGGTGCCCCCCACCCAGGGGACCCAGACATCTGGGTGCCCCCCCCTCCAGAAATGATCCATATATCTGGGTGCCCCCCACCCAATGGACGCAGACATCTGGGTACCCCCCCCAGAGAGCTGGGTACCCCCCACCCCAAGCACCCATATATCTCGGTGCCCCCCACCCAAGGGACCCAGGTGTCTGGGTGCCCCCCACAAGAGATTGGGTGCCCCCAACCCCCAAAAATGATCCATATATCTGGGTGCCCCCCACCCAATGGACGCAGACATCTGGGTGCCCCCCCCAGGTGACTAAGTAGCTCCCACCCAAGGCAGTGATATGTTGGGGTACCCCCCACCCAAGGGACCCACGTGGCTGGGTGCCCCCCCTCTTAAAGTGCCCACACATCTCAGTGCCACCCCCCCAAAATGCTCCATATATCATTGTGCCCCCCACCCAATGGATCCAGATATCTGGGTGCCCCCCAGACCTGTAGTCGAGGGCGCAGCGGCAGAGGTGCAGGTGCAGCTGGGTGAGGGGGGTGGGGGCCGTGTACCCCAAAACCGGCTCGTCCTCCACGGCCAGCAGGGCCAGCAGCTGGGGGGGCACGACGGGGGGGGACAGACACATGGGTGGGACAAGATGCCCAAAGTGGGGACCCAAAATGCGCCCCCCCCCCACCAAAAACACAGGCACCCTCGAACATCACCCGCTCAACTAGAGACCCCCAAAACTGAGTGCCAAAACCAGGGACACCCCTAATGCCCCCCCCAAACCAGACACCCCCTAATGCCCCCCAAAACTGGGGACCCCCAAACCGAGATGCCCAAACTGCCCCCCCCAACCAAGCACCTTCTAATGCCCCCCCCAAAACCAAGGACCCCCAAATATCCCCCCCGACCTGGGGACCCCCAACCCGAGGCCCCCAAAATCCCCCCCCCAAAACTGGGACCCCCAAACCCAAGGCCCCCCCAAAATCCCCCCCCAATACCTGGCTGTACCAGCACTGCCCGGGGGGGTCGGAACGGTGCCGCAGCGTCACCCCCTCCAGCGCCACCGTCACCACGAACTCCTGGGGGGACGACACACAGCATCACCCCATGTGCCCCCCCCCACCCGTCGTGTCCCCCCCCATCTCCCTATGTCCCCTCCTGTCCCCATATCCCCCCCCATGTCCCCCCCATGTCGCCTGTGCCCCTCCATGTCCCCCCCCATCCCCTATATCCCCCCCCAACCCAGTGCCCCCCATGCCCCCCCCATCATCATCCCCCCCCCATCCCCCCCCCATCATCATCCCCCCCCCACCTTGACGTTGCTGTGGGGGTGCAGGGTGCTCCCCAAGGCGAGGGCCAGCATTCGGGGGGGCGCGGGGACCCCGGGGGGGGGTGCGGGTTCCTCCCAGGGCAGCAAAGTGGGGCGCAGCAGGGGGGGGGCCCCCCCCTCCTCCGGCACCTCCAGCCCCTCCCCTGCCTCCTCCGGCACTGACCCTGGGGGGGGGGGAGGGGGGGCAGAGTGGGAGGGGGGAGCCCCCAACCCCCCCCCAAAACCAGGGACCCCTTTTGACCCCCCCTCAAAACCAAAAATATTCTAGGACCCCCCAAAAAAGGACACCCACACCCCCCCGGGACCCCCCCAGAAACAGGGACCCCCCCCAATCCAGGGACCCCCCAAAACCAGGGACCCCCCCTGTGACCCCCATTACCCCCAGGGAACCCCCCCATGACACCACTGTGCCCCCCCGGTGTCCCCAAAGCCCCCCCATGTTGGGGTCCCCCCTATTTTGGGTCCCCCCTCCCCATTTCAGGGGTGCTCCCTCCCCCATCTTGGGGTGTCCCCCACCTTGGGTGCCCCCCCCCACTTCAGGGTGTTCCCCCCCATATTGGGTGCCCCCTCCCCGTTTCAGGTGTGTCCCCCGTTTTGGGGTGTGTCCCCCCCCATTTCAGGCTGTCCCCCCATTTTGGGGTTCCCCCATTTCAGGTACCCCCTGCCCATATCAGGGTCCCTCCCCCACACTTCGAGGTGTCCCCCATTTTGGGTGCCCCCCCCTCATTACGGGATGCCCCTCGCCATGTTGGGGTCCCTCTCCCATTTCGGGGTGCCTCTCCCTATTTTGGGGCCCCCCCCATACCGTGGTAGAGGGCGAGGTGCCGGACCTCGGCGCAGGCGTGGGTGCCCCCCCGCTGCCCCCCCGGCCGGGGCAGGACGCAGAGCCGCCCCTCTCCCACCTCCAGCACCAAGCGGCCCCCCAAAACCCCCTCCTGGGGGGACAGGGGACACCCCACTGTCACCGGGGGACAGGACCCCCCCCAGGGGACAAGGGGGGGTCTCAGGGGGGACAAGGAGGGGTCCCAGGGGGGACTCAGGGGACCCCCAAGTGACACAAAGGGGACAGGGAAGACCCTGGGGGGACACAGGGGGGACTTGGGGACCCCCAAGTGACACAGGGGTGGCAGGGAGGGACCTGGGGTGACACGGGGGGGCTCCGGGGACCCCCAAATGACAGAAGAGTGACAGGGAGGGACCTGGGGTAACCCTGGGGACCCCCAAATGACACAGGGGTGACAGGGAGGGACCTGGGGTGACACGGGGGGGCTCGGGGGACCCCCAAGTGACACAGGGGGGATAAGGAGGGACCTGGGGTGGCACAGGAGACCCCAAAGTGACACAGGGGGGACAAGGATGACCCCCGGGTGACGGGGGGGCTCAGGGGACCCCCCAAGTGACCAAGAGGTGACAGAGAAGGACCTGGGGTGAACCTGGGGACCCCCAAGTGACACAAAGGGGATGGGGAGGACCCCGGGGGTGACACGGGGGGGGGACCCTGTGGGGACAGGGGGGGACGCAGACGCACCGTGGGGGGGTGGCAGTCGGCGGTGATGCGTCCCCGCAGGACAGTGACCAGGAGGGCGACGCCGCTCTGCGGAGGTGGAGGGGCGTCCCCCGCGTCCCCCGGTGTCACCGTGGGGCCTTCGTCCTCCTCCTCCTCCTCCTCCTCAGAGTCTGGGGAGGGATGGGGGGGGACAACACAACGACGGTGACAAGGCTCAGTGGGGACCCAGGCACCCGGGCCCCACAGCACCCCCAAAAACTGGGGGAGGGACCCAGGTGTCCGGGTTTGGGGAGAGGGGTCCTGCCCATCTGAGTTTTGGGGTGCAGAGGGGCGTCCCCACCCCTGGGGGGACCCAGGAATTTAAGTTTTGGGGTGTGGGGGGGTCCCCACAGGGGTTTTGTGGTGCAGGGGGGAGTCCTCACACCCAGGAGGGGGGCACCCAGGTGTCTGGGCCCCACAGCACCCCCCAAAAACTGGGGGGACACCTAAGGGTCTGGGTTTGAGGGTGCCACCCTGGGGGAGGGGGGGGACCCAGGCGGCTGGGTTTGGGGGTGGTGGGTCCCCAGCCGGGTTTTGGAGGGTTTTAGGGTGCAGGGGGGATCCCCCCCTAGGTTTTGGGGTGCAGGCGGGGTCCCCACCCCCGGGGGATCCCCGGGTTTTGGGGCTCACCCGTCCCAAAAGCCGACTTGCAGGGCTTGAAAGTGTCAGAGCTGGGAGGGGTGGAGCCTGTGTCGTGGGCGTGGCTTGAAGGGGTGTGGTCTTTGCTGGGGGTGTGGCCTCCTGTAGGGGTGGGGTCTTCTGAAGGGGCGGGGCTAGTAGGCTCCCATAACAAGAGATCGTTGTTGATCCTTTTTTTGAGAAGAGCGGCAAATTACCAACAGTTATGGGGGGACCTAGGGGTCCGGGCCCCCCAACCGCCCCCTCCCCCAACCCCACACCCCCCCTTAACCCCCTGAACCCCCTGGCCCCCCCAAAACCTCCGCCCCCCCCCCCGCCCCAACCTGTTGTAGAGGCGCTGGGCCAGCTCGGGGGGGCGCAGGCGGAGGTGGGCACGGGGCAGGGTGAGGCGTAAGGTGCAGGGAGCCCCCCCCAGCGCCCCCCCCACGAACGCTTCCAGCTCCTCAGGGGTCCCCGGCAGCACCAGCTGGGGAGGAAAAGGAGGGGGGCGGACGACACACCATGGAACTTGGGGTCTCAGCCCCCAGGGACCCCCCCAAAACCCCCAAGGGTCCCCCAAGTCCACCCCTCCCAGGACCCCCCCCCACCGCCAAGCCTCACTGCCCCCCCCCACCGAACCCTTCCTGGAAACCCCCAGGGACAGCCCCCCCCCTTCCCAGGAACCCCCCAAAACCCCTGAGAACCCCCCAAGGACCCCCCAAATCCTCCAGAGGAACCCCCAACGCCCCCAGGGAACCCCAAACCCCCCACCCCAGGTCCCCCCAACCCCCCCCACGACCCCCAACCCCCTCCCAGGCATCCCCCAGAGACCCCCCAGACCCCTCCAACTGCCCCCCCCAAATCTACAGGGATCCCCAAAACCAATGACACACTCCCCCCCACAGGACCCGGGGGGGGGGGGGGCAGCACCCCTAAAGGGTGACAGAGACCTTTGTGGGGTGCAGGGACCCCAAAAGGAAACAAGGGTGCTGTGGTGGGGTGACAAAGCCAGGGAGGAGCAGTGTGACAACTGGGGGGGGGGACACACATGACACACACGGACACGATGACAGGATCCCCCCACCTCGTGGCTCTCGTAGATGCTGCGCTGGGCAGAGAAGGGAGTTGGGGGGGGCCCGGGGGGGCCCCCTGAGGGGGGGTCGGGCACCGTCACCTCCAGCCTGTGGGACCCAAGTGTTTGGCTGCACCCCCGGGCACCCAGACATTCAGGCAGACCCCCCTTAGGAACCCCCCCCCCAAAAAGAAACACAAGAATCTAAAGGTTTCCCCCCAGCCCAGGGGACCCAGAGGTGCCCCAGGGACCCCATGTGCCCCCCCAACCCCCCCAAGGCACTCAGGGATACCCCAGGGACCCAGGGGTGCCCCCCCCCAACTGCCCCGGGGACCCAGGGGTGGCCCCCCCGACTCACATGGGCAGGCAGCGGGTGCCAGCAGGGCCGGGGCCGGGCTCCACACGCAGGCAGGGGACGATCCCCATGTCCTTGGCCTCGTAGACAACTACGGGGACATTGCGGGGGGGTCACAGCTGTGTCCCCTTAAGGCGACCCCCCCCCGGTATCTCCTTGTCACTCCCTGTCCCCCCCCTCCACATCCCTGAAAATGAGGCCACACACCCCACATCCCTCCCGTGTCACCCAGGGGACGGGCGCAGTCCGGTGTGTGTGTGTCCCCCATGTCACCCAGGGGGTGGGTGCAGCCCTGTGTCCCCCCCATGTCACCCGGGGGTGGGTGCAGTCCTGACCCCCCCCCCCGACGTCGTGTCCCCCCCCCGTTCCTCACCCAGGAGGTGGGTGCAGACCAGTGCCCCCCCCCGCGGCCCCCCCCCTCCCGCGGGGCCCCCCCAGCTCCAGGCAGAGGCTCTCGGGGCGCAGGCGGGGGGGGGGGTCCCCGGGCGGGGGGGGGCCGCAGGTCCACCTGGGGCAGCCGGAGCCGAAGCACCGCCTCTGGCGCCACCCACCGGATGCTGGGCCACGCCCACTGCAGCTCCTGAAAGGAGGGGGGCGGGACCTCAGCGGGACACACCCATCGCTGGGACATGCCCCCTGTGCCCCCAGCAAGCCCCACCTGCAGCCATCCTAGCTCCTCCTCCAGTCTTAAGCCCCACCCCCAAACACCAGGATAAGCCCTGCCCCCAGCCCAGGCCCCACCCCCTGGAACAAGCCCCACCCCCAGCCTGAGCCCCACCCCTCAACTTAAGTTCCATTTTCAGGCCAAATGTCATCCAGTAAGCTCCACCCCTAGCCCAACTCCACCCCTAATGCAAGCCCCACCCCTCAACTTCATTCTTCCCCTTAAGCCCCTCCCCTCAGCCAAGCCCCTCCCCTTAAGCCCCTTCCCTTAAGCAAGCCACTCCCCTTAACCCCCTTGTAAGCCTCATTCTTCCCATTAAGTCCCTCCCCTCACATAAGCCCCTCCCCTTAACCTTCATTGTTCTCCTTAAGCCCCTCCTCTCACCTGAGTCCCTCTCCTTAAGCCCCTCCCCTCACCCAAGCCCCTCCCCTCCACTCAAGCCCCTCCCAGGGAACCTTCACCCCTGAGAACCCCCTACCTTGCCAGGGGGCGTGTCCTGCTGAGGGGCGTGTCCGGGGGCAGGGCCACTCAGGCAGGCAAGGGCGGGGCCAAGTCTTTCCATCAGCCCCAGGTCCAGGTCGCTCTCGAAGGGGCTCAGCTCCAGAGACAGCTCCCGGGCTGGGGGGGGGGGCCTGGGGGGGGGAAATGGGGGTCAGGGGGGGCGCTGGGGGGGGCGGGAGGGGCAGGGGTGAGGAATTCTCGGGGGGGGAACTGGGGGGGTCAGGCATTTTTTGGGGGGGCACGTAGGTCTCTGGAGGGATGAGAGGCCTTTGGGGGGGGGAAATGGGGGTCGGGGGGGCACTAGGAGGGTTGGAATTCTTCGGGGGGGCACCACTTTTGGGGGTGGGGGCATGTAGGAGATCCCTGGGGGGATGAGGGGGTTCTTGGGGGGGGGGGCGCCCTAGGGCGGGTTGGGGGGGTCAGGAATTCTCGGGGGAGAATTTGGGGGGGGGGTCAGGCACTTTTGAAGGGGGGGCACGTAGGAGGTCCCTGGAGAGTTGAGGGGAGTCCTTGGGGGGGGGGGAACAGGACCCTTCCCCCTCCCCCCGGGGTGTTGGGGTCCCCCTGGCCCATCTGGGGGGGGCATTGGGGCCCCCCCTCCCCCACTCACCTGCACCGGGGGGTCCCCGCTGGGGGGGGGGGGCCGGGGGGGCCGTAGCGCAGGCGCAGGCAGGGCTGGGCGGGGGGGGGCCTGGCCGCCACCTCGGGGAACCGCAGAACCTGGGGGGGGAATTGGGGGGGGGGGGGGCAGGGTTAGGGGCGTGGCTGGGTGTGGCCCCACCCCCCCAAACCACACCCCCTGGGAGGGACAAGCTCACCTCCCACCATGGACAAGACCACACCCCTCACCTGGCCCCACACCCAGGCAGGAGCCCTGCCCCCACAGAGCAGCACCTCCCTTTGCTGAAGCCACGCCCCCAACCAGGCTCCACCTCCTTCCCATTCTTATCTCCACCCCTTCCCTCCAAACCCCACCCACCACTGATCCCCACCCCAGGCTCCACCCACCTCCACCGAGCTCCGCCCCGACACTGCTCCCACCAGCTTGCCCACATGCGCCCACCCCCCAAACCCCGCCCTCTCAGACTCCACCCCCAACTCCATCAGGCCCCGCCCCCACCGCGGCCCCGCCCACCTGCAAGCAGTGCGGCTCCGCCCCCGGCAGCTCCTCCAGCAGCTCCAGGCGGGCGAGGGAGAGCTGCCCCAGGGGCCCCCCTGGCCCCCCCAGCTCCAGCCCCGCCTGCGCCCCCCCCCGCCGACAGCCTGCGGGCGGGGCCGGGGCGGGGTCAGCAGGGCGGGGCAGAAAGGGCAGGGGGGTGGGGTCAGGGGAAGGGAGATTGGGGGGGGGACGATGGGGATAGGGCACGGGGATATGGGGGGGAGACATGATGGGAAGATGGAGGGAACAGGTTGAAAAGTGATACGGGGGGAAACGGGAAGGGGGGGACAAAGGGGGACACGGGGGGGGTCACAGAGTTGGGGACACAGGGGGGGGGACACGGTGCAGGAGAAGGAGGGGACAGGGGAGGGGACAGAAGGAGCCAGAGGGACAGCGGGGACAAGATGGGGTGGGGGACACGACATGGGGACACGGCGGGGACACACACACGACACAGGGGGACATGCGGGCACAGCGGGGGGGGGGGGGTGGCACGTACCTGAGGTGGGGGATGGGCAGGGCGTGGCCCCAGGTGGGGCAGGTGTGGCCGCCGGAGAGCACCCCCCACAGGCGGTCGTAGGAGCCCCGGGGGGGCGACCCTTCCTGGGGCAGCGCCGCCGTCACCGTCCCCAGCGTCACCCGCACCCGCGCCCCCCCCCCGCCAGGGGGGGCCCCGCCCTGGGGACAGCGTCAGCGCCGGGGGGACCCAGCCCTCTGTGTGTCCATGTCCCCCCCCCAGGAGCAACCCGGGTGTCTGGGCACCCCAATAATTGTCCCCCCCCCCCACCTGAGGGACCCAGGCATCTGGGACCACCCCCCGCCCCCCCCCAGGAAGACCCAGGGGTTCAGGGACCCCCCCAAGAACATCCAGGGGGTCTAGGACCTCCCCAAGAAGACCCAAGAGTTGGGGACCCCCCCAGAAAGACCCATGGGGTTGGGGACCCCTCTTGCCCCCCCCAACACCCCCCCCCAGGACCCAGAGGGCTTACCAGGCGGGGCGGAGCTGTGGGGGGAGGGGGGGCGGTGCCAGGGCGTGCCCTGGAGGGGGGGGGTGCACAGGAGGAGAGTCAGTGCTGCCCCCCCCACGACAAAGCACCCCCAAACCCCAACATCACTTGTCCCACAATCCCCCCGTCCCCCCCCCAACTTTCTGCAGCCCCCCCCCGCCCAGTGCTCCCTCCCAGTATTCCCCATCACTCACCACAGGGCTGAGAGGGGGGCTGGCCTGGGGGGTGTCCCCGGGGGGGGCCGCACTGTCACTCCCCAGCGACCCCCGTCATGGAGTAGAACAGCTCTATTGGGGGGAGAAAATGAATGAGGACACCCCCCCCCCCCCCCCAAGTCGTGTGTCCCCCCCCAAATCATCCCCCTGAGTATCCACTGCCCCCCCCAGAGCACCCATAGCACCCCCAGAACAACCAATGCCCCCCAAGCCCCCCAACACCTCTCCCAGCCCCTCCCCAAGCACCCACAGCCCCCCTACATCCCCTAATTCCCCCCCCGAGCCCCCCCTGCCCCCAACACCCCTCCCAGAGCACCCGTACCCCCCCACCCAGCCCCAATGCCCCCCCCAGAGCACCCAATACCCCTCACAAGTGTCCCACTGCCCCCTCAGAGCACCCCCAAACTACCCAATGGCCCCCCCAGAGCACCCACAGCCCCCCCCCCCAACACCTGTGGGGCCTCACCTGAGTTGGGGTCCTCCCCAGGGGGGCCGTGGGAGTCCCCCCCCCCGCAGGCAACGACTCAGCTCCCGCTCGATCACCTCCAGGTCCTGGGGGCCCAAGGGGCGGCTGCGG
This sequence comes from Haliaeetus albicilla, assembly GCF_947461875.1. Classification (NCBI taxonomy): domain Eukaryota; kingdom Metazoa; phylum Chordata; class Aves; order Accipitriformes; family Accipitridae; genus Haliaeetus; species Haliaeetus albicilla. The sequence continues at coordinate 44,432 of NW_027212559.1, forward strand.
CTCCGTTCCGCGGGGAGGGGACCCAGCTCTGCGGGACCCAGGCGTCCGGGGGGGGTCCCACCCATCTGGGGGGGGGGTCCCATCCCCAAGGGAGCCAGACAGTGAGGGGGCACCACAACCCCCCCGCCCCCCACGGGGCCCAAACATCCAGGGGGGCATGTACATGTACCACCCCCCCCCCCCAAAGGACCCAGACCGGGGGAGGGCACCCCCAAACCCCTGAGGGACCCAAGGGACCCACCCCAAGCCCCCCCCACCCCCCCAAAAAGGAACCCAGGCATCCAGGGTGACCCACTCCCCAGGGGATCCAGGTGTCCGGGTGCCCCCCCATCCCCCCACGCAGGGCGATCACTCACCAGGGGGGCTGAGGGCCCCCAGCAGCCCCCGCAGGGCCCCCAGCAGCGGGGGGGGCAGCAGTAGATGCAGGGCCCCCACCTTCCCCTCCACGTCCACCTGCACCCCCAGCGCCGTCAGCACCCCAAACCCTGCCCCCCTCCGGCACCCCCCCAGTACCCCCCAAGTATCGGCACTGGGGGGCACCCACCCCACATCAGCACCCCCTGCCCCCCCCAAGCCCCCAGAGGTGCACCCCAGCACCCCCCAAACCCCCAGAAGTGCCCCCCAGCACCCCTCGGTGCATCCCAGCACCACCTAAGCCGCAGAGGTTCCCCCCCCAGCACCCCTGGGTGCCCCCAACCCCCCACAGGTGACCCCCAACATCCTCAGCAACCCTTCCCAACGCCCACGGGTGCCCCCCGTAACCCCCAGCACCCGTGGGTGCCCCCCCAAGCCCCACAGCTTTCCCCCAGCTGCCCCCAACCCCCATAAGTACCCCCCCCAGCACCTATAGGTGACCCCCAACAACCTCAGAACCCCCCCCCAGCCCCCAGAAATACCCCCAAAACACTGTAGGTGCCCCCCCCGAGCCCACCCTCAGCACCCACAAACACCCCCACAGGTGCCCTAAGCAGCCTCAGGACCCCCCCCCCAACCTCCAGCACCCATGGGTGCCCCCCCCAGGCACCCTCACCGTGGGTCCTGGCAGTGCCTCGTTCTGTTTCAGCTTCAAGGAGAGTTCGGAGGGGCCAGGGCTGAACCCCACCTGCATGGGGGGTGGCGCGTCCTCCTGGGGGGGACAGAGGGACACGGGGTGACACCAAGAAGGTGGTGACACCAGGGGTGGGGGGATGGACAATGTTGCAAGGTGAGCAACGCTGGGGTGACAGCGTGGGGGGCGCTTCTAGGGAGACAAGGCGACAATAATAGAAAAACACCGTGCGGACGTTGACGGGGGACACACACCACACTGTGGGGACATGTAGGACACCCGGGGGGGATCCACGGGCGGGGGGGGGGTGTCACGTACCAGGGGCCAGTGGGGGGGCAGCTCCTGGCAGAAGAGCCGCAGGTCGCAGAGCCGCAGCCCCTTGTGCAGCACGGCGGGGGGGCCCGCGTCCGGCCCCCCCTCGTCCTGGTACTCCACCCTGGCGGGGGGGGGGGGAATAGACCTTTGGGTCCCCATCCTGACCCCCCCCTCTGGACACCCAGGACCCTCCCATCCACCAGCCCCCCCCCTAAAACCCCCAGTTCCCCCCCACCGCACTCTCCAGACCCCTGGGTCCCCCTGTTTCATCCCCCCAGGTCCCCTCGCTCCCCTCCCACCCACCTGGGGGGTCCAACGTCCCCCCCCACCCTGTGCTCCCCCCTCTCCCCCCTCCGGTCCCACCTGGGCAGGCGCAGCTCCAGGGCAGCCCCGGGCTGGGTCCCGGTGGGGGACAGCTCCACCCGCAGCACCGTGTCCTCCAGCACCACCCGCAGCCGCCGCAGCACTGGGTGGGGGGGAAACTGAGGCACGACACACCACAGCCCCCGCGCCGAACCCCCAAACACCAAGGGGAGACTGAGATCCAACCCCCCCCCCCAACCCCCTGGGTGTCCTACCTCGGGTGCCTGGGTCCACCCCCCCCAAATCCCTGGGGTGCCCCCCACCCCCCCGGACACCTCAGCCCCCTCCTAGAGACCTCAGCCCCCCCCAACACCTGGATGTGCCCCCCCCAGCCACCTGGGTCCCTTCCCAGTGTGATCCCAACCCCCCAACAACTGGGTGCTCACCCCCCCTCCCCAGACACCTGGGTCCCCTCCCAGTTCCCCTCTCCACAACACCTGGGTGCTCAACCCCCCTCCCTGGACGCCTGGGCTCCCCCCACGAGACCTCAGACCCCCCCCCAACACCTGGGTCCCCCCAGCTCCCCCCCCCCCCCCAGACGCCTGGGTGTCCCCCCCCCAGCACCCACCTGCATCGATGGTGAGGGCCAGCGCCTCCAGTCCCTCCAGGGGGGGCGGCTCCGAGGGGGGGTCCCGGCCCAGCTCCTGCTGCCCCGAGGGGGGGGGACTCGGCCCTGGCCCCCCCCGTTGCCCTGCGGGGACATGGGGGAATGGGGACACAGCCTGGGGGGGTGGGGGGGGGCAGAGGAGGGCTGTGGGGACACAGGGGGGTGGCACAGGGACGTGGGGACATGTACTGGGGGGGGGGCACAGAGATGTGGGGGGGCACGGGGACGTGGGGGGGGCACAAGGAGCACGAAGGGACACGTTGGGGGGGAACATGGGGACGGGGGGACATGGGGACATGCAGCAATGGGGGGGAGCACGGGGAACAGGGGGACATGGGCCGGGGGGGCTGTGACAAGGGACACAGAAGAGAGCGACAGGGACCTGGGGGGGGGGGGGGGGGGCAGACACAAGAAACAGGGGAGCAAGAAGTAACAGGAAACCCTAGAAAGGGTGACAAGGACTCATCGAGGTGACAAGGAACATGGGGGGGGGGTGATGAGGGACTCTGAGGGGGGCACGACAGCAACACGGCAGGTGACAAGGACCCGGGAACCGCAGGACTTTGTGGGGTGACAAGGACGCACCCACCCCAAGAGGCGCTATGACAGGGGACCCTGGGGGGACGTGACAAGGGACAGGGGACCCCGGGGGTGACAAGGACCCAGAGGAGGTGACGGTGACCCCGGGGGCAGGGGGGGGCTGTGACAGTGACCAGGGTGGAGTGAGAGGGGACAGGGAACCGTGGGGGTGACAAGGGACACCACCAAAGCGTGACATGGACGCAGTAGAAGTAACAAGAGACAAAAGAGCCCCCAGAGAAGGGTGACAGCGAGCTGGGGACCCTGGGGGGGGGCTGTGACAAGGATACAGGTGGAACGAGAGGAAACAGAGAACACCGGAGGTGACAGGGACCTGGGGGGGGTGACAAGGGAACTGGGTGGAGCGAGAGGGGACAGAGCACCCAGGAAGGTGACAAGGGACATGGGCAGGGCATGGCAGGGACACGGGGGGGGGGCGTGACAGGGACCTGGGGGAAGCGTGACACAGGATGAGGGACCCCGGGGGGGGGGGGTGACAAGGACCCGGGGGTGTGACAGGGACCCCGGGGGGGGGGTGACAATGGACCCCAAGGGGCGGGTGACAAGGGACCACGGGGGGGGGGGGGGGGGGGGCAGGGTGACAAGCACCTGAAAGGGTGACAAGGCCCCAGGGGGAGGGATGACAATGGACCCCGGGGGGTGACAAGCACCCAGGTTGCGTGACAGGGTCCTGAGAGAGGTGACAAAGGACCCCGGGGGGGTGGGGGGGTGACAGGGCTCTGGAGGGGTGACAAGAGGCCCCAGGGGGGATGACAAGGTCCTGACAGAGGTGACAAGGGACCCCGGGGTGGTGGGGTGTGTGTGACAAGGCCCTGGGGCAGTGAAAAGGGGCCCCGAGGGGTGGGTGACAAGAAACCCTGAGGTGGGGGGTGACAATGGATCCTGCGGGGGGGATGACAAGGACCCGGGGGGGGGGGGGGTGTGTGACAGGGTCCTCAGGGAGGTGACAAGGGACCCTGGAGAGGGGTGACAGGGTCCTGAGGGTGGTGACAAGGGACCCGGGGGGGGGGGAGTGACAGTGCCCACTCACGAGGGCTGAGGGCCAGCCGCAGGCCGGTGACATGGAGGTGACAGGGCCGGCTGCCCAGCTCGGCCCAGGGCACGGTGACGGTGACAGCGGCCAGGCAGCCCTCCCGCAGCTCCAGCGGCGCTCCCGCCCCCGCCAGCACCTCATCCACCGCCTGGGCGGGCAGGGGGGCAAGAACCGGGACCGGGCCTCAGCCTCAGCCACACACCGGAGCCCCCCAACCCCCTCCCCGCCCCTTCCCGGGCCGGGCCTCACCGCGGCACGCAGGCGGAGATCGCGGAGGGCTCCGGTCCCGCCCCGTAAATCGAGACTAAGTTGTTCCAACCTCAACCTTTCTTCTAAAAAAGGTCCCAGCGATCGCTCCAAAGCGTAGCGAGCGGCTCGGGCCTTCAACGCCTCCGACCACCCCGGCGCCCATCGCCGCATCCCGCCGCCGCGGCCTCCTCAGCGCCTCTCCCGCCGCTCACGGGGCCCCGCCCCTCTGCTTCCGGTCCCGCTCCCCGGCTCCTCATTGGTCGAGAGGGAGACGGGAGAGGAGCGGATTGGGGGGTGGGGGGGAGACTACCCGCCCCGCCCCTTTCCGCGCTACGCATGCGCGGCGTGCGCTGTGCGCATGCGTCTCGGGGAGGGCGCTTGCCCGCTCGGGGGGAGGGCGGGGCCTCTGATGGGAGCTTCCGGGCGGAAGTGACGGACGCGGAAGTGCCCGCGGGGCAGGAAGTGGCTGCGGGCGCGGGGGGCTTTGAGGCCCCACGGGGACACCCCCCCCCCCCTTAGCTGAACCCCCCCCGGGATTTGGGGGGGACCCAGGGACCCCCCACGGGGATCCCCCGCGGAGACGGGGCCGGGGGGGCACTTGGGGGGCGGAGCTGGGGCTTGGGGGGGGCAGAGCCGGGATTTGGGGGACACTTGGGGGGCAGAACCGGGGCTGTGGGGCGAGGCCCGGGCGGGGGGGCAAGAGGCAGAGTCCCACATCCCGCCCCCCCGGAGACCCCCCACATCCTCACACTCCCCCCCTGTTGGGGGACAATAAATGACACCGGTGGGAAGTCACCTTTGTGGCCCCCCCCCCCAAACTCCAGGGTCCCGCCCCCCAACTCTGGGGTCCCCCCCAAACTCTGGGGTCCCCCCCAACTCCCAGCCCCCCCCCCCAAAACTCCTGGGCCCCCCAAATTCTGGGTTCCCCCCCTCCAAAACACTCAGCCACACTTTTCCTCATGCAGCTTCATTTAATGGCACTTGGTCCGTCCCCTGGGGGGGGACCCCAACACCGGGGGGGGTGGGGGACACCCCGACATCTGGGGGGGGACCCGGGACCCCCCCGGTTCGTGGGGGGGGGTCAGTAGCGGGAGAGGCGGCACATGTCGCAGCGGCAGGCACCGGCCGAGACGGTCTGCAGGCGCCGGCGGGAGCCCCCGGGACACCGGAGGGTCACCCACACCTGCGGGGAGGGGTGGGGTGGGGTGGGGCACGCCCGGGCACGCCCCTCACACGCCCTGCCCCGCCCCGCCGTCCCCTGCCACGTGGCGCGCGCCCTCACGCACCCCGGCGCGCCCTGAGCTGCGTCGGATAGGCCGGCGCGTGTCGTACATGCTCACGCGCCCCGGCACGCCCTCACGCGCCCTGCCACGCCCTGGTGCATGTCACACGCCTCGGCACACCCCAGCACGTGTCGCACACCCTGCCGCGCCCTCGCACCCGGCATACCGTCACACGCTCTGCCATGTGTCACACGCCCTCCCCCGCCCCAACATGCCCTGCCCCACCCCACCACACTCTGGCACATGTGACACGCCCTCACACGCTCCGCCACGCCCTGCCATGCCACGCCCTGGCACATGTGACACGCCCTCACGTGCTCCGCCACGCCCTGCCATGCCATGCCCTGGCACATGTGACACGCCCTCACGCGCTCCACCACGCCCTGCCCCACCCCACCACGCCCTGGCATGTGACACGCACTCCCCTGCCCCGGCATGCCCCACCCCACCACGCCCTGGCACGTGACACACCCTCACGCGCTCCACCACGCCCTGCCCCACCCCACCACGCCCTGGCACATGTGACACGCCCTCGCGCTCCGCCACGCCCTGCCCCACCCCACCATGCCCTGGCACATGTGACACGCCCTCCTGCGCGCTGCCCCGCGCTGCCCCGCCACGTGTGACACGCCCTGCCCTGCCCTGCCCCACCCACCTTGTGCATGCGGGCGATGGTGCAGCAGCGGGCGCGGGAGGTGCGGGGGCGGCGGCTGGCGGCCATGATGGCGCGGGGGGAGGGGAAGGCGCTGGACTCGCAGTGCCCCACGCAGGCGGCCGCCGCCGCCCCCCCCCGGCACCCACCGGCCCCCGGCCCCACCTGCACCCCTGGGGGCACCGTCACCCCCCCACCACGTTTTGGGGGGGGGGGGGCACCCAGGGGTTGGGGTCCCTTTGGGGGGGGGCACCGAGGGGCTGGGGTCTTTTTTGGGCGGGGGCACTGAGGGGATGGGGTATCTTGGGGGGGGGCATCCAGGGGTTGGAGTGCCTGGGGAGGGGGTCACCGAGGGGATGGGGTCTTCTGGGGGGGGCACTAAGGGGCTGGGGTCTTTTGGGGGGGGCACCCAGGGGTTGGGGTCCCGGGTGGGGGGACACCTTGGTGCTAGGGCCCCTTGGGGGGGGCACCCAGGGGCTTGTGTCCCGGGGGGTGTGGGGGCACCTGGGTGCTGCGGTCTTTTGGGGGGGGGCACCTTGGTGCTAGGGTCCCTTTGGGGGGGGGCACCCAGGGGCTGGGGTCCCTTGGGGGGGGCACCCCCAGGGGTTGGAGTCTTTTGGGGGGGGCACCCAGGGGATGGGGTATCTTGGGGGGGGGCACCCAGGGGTTGGGGTCCCTTTGGGGTGCCTGGGGGGGTGGGGGGGGGGGGTGGGGGGTGTCACCCAGCCCAAGGGGGGTCCCCCGGCTCTTACACTGGAGGCGGCAGGCGGGGGGGGGTCGGTCGGGCAGGGCCGGGGGCAGCAGCAGCAGGAGGAGGAGGAGGAGGAGGAGGAAGGCGGCCATGGCGGGGGGGGGGCGGCCGGACGTCTGCCCCCTCCCCCGGGGGGAGTCCTCCTCCCCACCAGGGGGCGCTGAGCGTTACCGGCGCGGAAACCGGAAGCGAAGGGGCGGGGCCAAGGCGGAGGCGGGGCGGTAACGCGGGCCAATAGGCGGCGTGGGCGGGGCCTCGGGGCCGGCGGCGGCGCGCGGGGCGGCCATGGGGCTGCTGACCATCCTGAAGAAGATGCGCGAGAAGGAGCGCGAGCTGCGGCTGCTCGTGCTGTAGGCGGGGCTGGGGGCGGGGCCGGGGGGCGGGCGGGGTCTGGCGGTGGGGGGGCGGGGCCTGGGGGGGAGCGGGACCGGGGGGGGGGGGGGGGAGCGGGCGCTGCGGGCCGGGGGGGCGGGGTTCGGGGAGGGGGGCGGTGCCGAAGGTGCGGGCGTGGCCAACCGCGGAGGGCGGGGCTGATGGGGAGAGGCGGGGCCAAGCGGGGAGGCGGGTGCGGGCAGGTAGAGGGGGAATGGGCGGGGCCAAGCCTGAGGGGTGGGTGGGGCCGGGGTGGGTGGGGCCGGGGTGGGCGTGGCCCCAGGACCCCACCCTCCTCAGGGGCCTGGACAACGCGGGGAAGACGACGCTGCTGAAGCGCTTCAACGGGGAGGACGTGGCCACCATCTCCCCCACCCTCGGCTTCAACATCAAGACCCTGGAGCACCGCGGGTGAGGGCGGGGCGGGGCGCGGCCGCCACACCCGGGGGTCACGGGGTCACGGAGGGGGCGGCCACGGCGGGCGGAAGGGTGGCCGTGGTGGTCACGGGGGTGGCCACAGCGGTTATGGGGTGGTGGTGGCCACGGCGGTGGGCTCGTTGGTCACGGTGGTGGCTGTGTTGGGCGTGGTGGTGGCCACGGTGGTCGTGATGGTGGCCACATTGGTCGTGGTGGCGGTCACAGTGGTGGTCATGTTGGTCACGACCACGGTGGTCGTGGTGGTGGCCACATTGGTCGTGGTGGTGGTCACAGTGGTGGTCATGTTGGTCACGGTGGTGACCACGGTGGTCGTGGTGGTGGCCACATTGGTCATGGTGGTGGTCACAGTGGTGGTCATGGTGGTCACGGTGGTGACCACGGTGGTCGTGGGATGGTGGTGGTCACAGTGGTGGGCTCGTTGGCCATGGTGGTGGCCATAGTGGTCATGGGGTGGTGGTGGCCACGGTGGTGGTCACATTGGTCATGGTGGTGGCCGTGGTGGTGGTGGCCACGGTGGTGGTCACATTGGTCATGGTGGTGGCCGTGGTGGTGGTCTTGTTGGTCATGGCGGTGGCGACGGTGGTCGTGGGGGGGGATGGTGGTGGTCATGTTGTTCATGGGGTGGTGGTGGTCACAGTGCCATGGTGGTGGCCACAGCGGTCATGGGTGGTGGTGGTCTTGTTGGTCATAGTGGTGGCTACATTGGTCATGGTGATGATATTGGTCTTGTTGGTCACGGTGGTGGTCATGTTGGTATGGTGGTGGCCACAGTGGTCATGCTGTGTTCATGGTGGTCATGGTGGTGGCCACGGTGGTCATGGGGCGGTGGTGGTCGCGGTGGTGGTCTTGTTGGTCATGGTCATGGTCACTTTGGTCGTGGTACTGGTGGGCACAGTGGTCATGGGGTGGTGGTGGCCACGTTGGTCATAGTGGTGGTCTTGTTGGTCATGGTGATGGCCACAGTGGTCATGGTGATGGCCACGGTGGTTGTGGGGGGGTGGTGGTGGTCACGATGGTGGTCCTGTTGGTCATGGTGGTGGCCACACTGGTCATGGTGGTGGTGGTGGGCTTGTTGGTCATAGTGGTGGCTACATTGGTCATGGTGATGATGTTGGTCTTGTCGGTCATAGTAGGGGCCACAGTGCTCATGGTGGTGGCCACGGTGGTGGTCACATATGTCATGGTGGTGGCCACGGTGGTTGTGGGGTGGTGGTGGTCACGGTGGTGGGGTTGTTGGTCATGGAGGTGGTGGTGGCCACATTGGCCATGGTGGTGGTAGTGGGCTTGTTGGTCATAGTGGTGGCTACATCGGTCATGGTGATGATGATAGTCTTGTTGGTCATCATGGTGGTCTTGTTGGTCATGGTGATGGCCACAGTGGTCTTGGGGTGGTGGTGGGCTTGTTGCTCATAGTGGTGACTACATTGGTCACGGTGATGATGTTGGTCTTGTTGGTCATGGTGGTGGCCATGTTGGCCATGGTGGTGGCCATGGTGGTCATGGTGGTGGCCACAGTGGTCATGGGGTGGTGGTGGCCATGGTGGTGGTCACACTGGTCATGGTGGTGGCCGTGGTGGTGGTAGTCACGGTGGTGGTCACAGTGCCATGGGGGTGGCCACGGTGGTCATGGGGTGATGGTGGCCACGGTGGTGGTCACATTGGTCATGGTGGTGGCCATGGTGGTCGTGGGGGGTGGTGGTCGTGGTGGTCACGATGGTGGTCTTGTTGGTCATGGTGGTGGCCACATTGGTCTTGGGGTGGTGGTGGTCTTGTTGGTCATAGTGGTGGCTACATTGGTCATGGTGATGATGGTGGTCTTGCTGGTCATGGTGGTGGCCACGTTGGTCATGGTGGTGTCCACGGTGGTCATGGGATGGTGTTGGTCACAGTGGTGGTCTTGTTGGTCATGGACGTGGTCACGTTGGTCATGGTGTTGGCCACATTGGTTGTGGTGGTGGCCACAGTGGTCGTGGTGGTTTCCACGGTGGTTGTGGTGGTGGTCACATTGGTGGTCGCATTGGTCATGGTGGTGGCCATGTTGGTCATGGTGGTGGCGGCAACATAAGTCATGGTGGTGGTGGTCTCGTTGGTCATGGTGGTGGCCACATTGGTCATGGTAGTGGTGGCAACAGAAGTTGTGGTCGTTGTCGTAGTAGTGGTCTCATTGCTCATGGTGGTGGCCACATTGGTTGCAGCAGTGGCAGCCGTGTTGGTAGCCATGGTGGCTACAGTAGTGGCAGTGACACTGGTCTTGTCGCTCATGGTGATGGTCACGTTGGTCATCTTGGTGGTGGTGGCCACAGCAGCCACGTTGGTGACAGTGGTGGTAGTCTTATTGGTCACGATGGTGGCCACGTACATCATGATGGGGGCGGTGACAGCAGCCCCGTTGGTGGCCACGGTGGCCACAATGGTGGCAGTGATGGTGGTCTTGTCACTTACAGTGGTAGCCATGTTGGCCGTGGTGCTGGTGGTCTTGTGGCTTATGGAGGCAATGGTGGTGCGATGCCAGTAGCCCTGTTTGTGGTCATGTTGGCCACGGTGGTGGCCGTGAGATGGCCACGTTGGCCATGGTGGTGGTCACAATGTTCATCCTGCTGCTCGTGGTGGCAACCGTGCTCATGGCCATGGTGGCCATGTCAGTTGCCACGACAACGTTCATGTTGGTGGCCATGTTGGCCATGACAGTGGCCCATGAAGGTGACCATGCTGGCAACCATGACGATGGGCGTGTCAGTGGCCATGTTGGCAGTGACGGTGGCCCATGAAGGTGGCAACCACGATGGTGACCATGCTGGCGACCGTGTTGGCAACCATGATAGTGGACATGCGGGTGGCCGTGTTGGCAGCCATATTGGGTGTGACAGCGGCCCACGAAGGTGGCCATGTTCGCAACGATGACAGCCGCCGTGTTGACTGGGACAATGACCACCATGTTGAGAGCCATGTTGGCGGCCATATTGGCTGGGACAGTGATGACCATGTTGGCGCCCATGTTGGCTCAGACAGTGACCACCATGTTGGTGGCCATCTTGGCAGTGACAGTCGCCCATGAAGGTGACCCTGTTGGCAACCTTGTTGGTGGCCATCTTGGCAGCCATGTTGGCTGGAACAGTGCCCACCATGTTGGCGGCCATCTTGGCAGCCATGTTGGCTGGGACAGTGCCCACCATGTTGGCGGCCATCTTGGCAGCCATGTTGGCTGGGACAGTGCCCACCATGTTGGCGGCCATCTTGGCAGCCATGTTGGCTGGGACAGTGCCCACCATGTTGGCGGCCATCTTGGCAGCCACGTTGGCTGGGACAGTGACCATCATGTTGGTGGCCATGTTGGCAACCCCCCAGGTTCAAGCTGAACGTGTGGGACGTGGGTGGTCAGAGCTCCCTGCGCTCCTATTGGCGCAACTACTTTGAGAGCACCGACGGCCTCGTCTGGGTGGTCGACAGCAGCGACCGGCAGCGCCTCCAGCTCTGCGCCCACGAGCTGCGCGGGCTCCTGCGCGAGGAGGTGACGGGGGCGCGGGGACACGGGGGTGTCGTGGGGACGTGGGGGTGTCGTGGGGACGTGGGGGTGTCGGGAGGACGTGGGGGACGTGGTGGAGGCACGGGGGTCGTGGGGGATATGGGGGACACGGGGGACATGGGGGTCATGGAGGACGTGGGGATGTGGACATGGGGGTCACGGGGGGGACGACGGGGACGCAGGGGTGCGATGGGGACGTGGGGGTCACGGGGTGGGGGGCTGACACCGATGCTGCTCCATCCCCAGCGCCTGGCCGGGGCCACCCTCCTCGTCTTCGCCAACAAGCAGGACCTGCCCGGGGCCCTCCCGGCCAGCGCCATCCGTGAGGTGCGCCGGACCCCTCCGTGTCGTCCCCCCCAAGTCGCCTGGGTCCCTCTGGGGTGGGAGGGGTGGTCCCGACCCCCCCGGTCGCCTGGGTCCCTGGGGGGGGGGGGGGGATGCCATGGTCCCTCCTGGACCCCTGTGTCCCCTTGGGTTGGGGGGGGGTGGTCCCAACCTCCCTGGACTCCTGGGTCCCCTTGGGGTGGGGGGGGGGTGGTCCTGACACCCCCCCGGACATCTGTCCTCCCCCCCCGCCACAGGCCCTGGAGCTGGACACCATCCGGAGCCACCACTGGTGCATCCAGGGCTGCTCGGCTTTCACTGGCCACAACCTGCTGGCCGGCATCGACTGGCTGCTGGACGACATCGCCAGCCGCCTCTGCCCCGCCGACTGACGGACCCCCCCCCCGAAACCCCGTCCCGGGTGCCTGGGTTCCCCCCCAGCACCCCCCCACCCCCCCCCACCGCCGGCCGGGATGGGGTTGGGGGTGACGAGCCCCCTCCTCGTGTCAATAAAGGCGACGGTCGAAGGTGCCGTGGGGCTACGTCGGGGAGGGGGGGCACCCCAAAATGGGCCTGGGGTCCCCAGAAAGGGTTCTTTAGGGGTCCCTGGGGGCAGTTTTGGGGTCCCCGGAGTGGTTCTGGGGGTCCCTGGGCTGGTTCTGGGGGTCCCTGGGGGCAGTTTTGGGGTTCCTGGGGCAGTTTCTGGGGGGCCGGGGATGTTTTGGGGGTCTCTGGGGGGAATTTTGGGGTCCATGGGGAAGTTCTGGGGTCCATGGGGCAGTTTCGGGGTCCATGGGGCAGTTTTGGGGGGGCTGGGGATGGTTTTGGGATCTCTGGGGTGTTTCTGGGGGTCCCTGGGGGCAGTTTTGGGGTCCCTGGGTCACTTTCTGGGGAGTTGGGGGTGTTTTTGAGATCCCTGGGGTGGTTCTTGAGGTCCCTGGGGGCAGTTTTGGGGTCCCTGGGGCAGTTTTGGGGGGGGCTGGGAATGGTTTGGGGTCCCTTTGGGGCCCCCCCCCCCCCAGAGGGCACCCAGGCATCCAGGACCCTCCAACAACTTGGCCACTGGGGGGGGTCTCGGTGCTTTATTGGGGTGTCCCGGGGGGGCTTAGGGGGGACTTAGGGGGCCCCCCCGGGGGGGTCCCTGAAGGCGGGGGGGGGGTGGCAGAGGCCCATCCTCATCCTCGCCGGCCTCGGCCTGGCCCCACACAGCCGCCTGTGGGGACACGGGGGCCACACAGTGTCACCCCCCCACACACCGCGGGGGTCACCCCCCCCCCCATAGGATCAGCCCCCCCCATAGCCCCCCCACAAGCTCACCCCTCCATATAGCCCCCCATTAACCCCCCCATAGTGTCACCCCCCCCCCAGAGTCACCCCATAAGGTCACCCCCCCCCCCCAGCGTCCCCCATTAAGCCCCCCCCCCGGTGTCACCTCCCCCATAAGGTGTCCCCCCCCCCGGGTCCCCCATAATGTCACCCCCCCCAACATCACCTTTCCTCATGGCTCCCCCATAGGGTCACCCCCCCCCAGTTTTACCCCCCCATAGAGTCAACCCCCCATAGGCCCCCCCCAGTGTCACCCCCCATGTCCCCCCCCAAGGTCACCCCCATAAGCTCCCCCCCAGTGTCACCCCCCATAGATTCACCCCCTCCCTAAGGTCACCCCCCCCCATAGGCCCCTCCAGCCCCCCCACACCGTGCCCCCCCCCCCTCCCCGCAGCTCACCAGGGCCCCCGGGGGGGCCGCAGTCGCGGGGGGGTCCCCCAGCACCCGCTGCAGCACCTCGGCCACGCGCCGGCTCAGCGTCGCCCGCTCCAACGCCATCGCCTGCGCCTGCGCCCGGACGCCTGCGTGACCCCCCACCCCTGGGTGACACCCCCCACCACCCCTGGGTGACCCCCCCACACACCCTCCCCGGGTGACCCCCCCCCCCCGACACCTGGGTGCCCTCGATGTCTGGGTCCCACCCGGACACCTGGGTCCTCCCCAAACTCCTGGGTGCCCCCCCCCTCGATGCCTGGGTCCCCCCCACCACCACCCCTGGGTGCCCCCCCCGACCCCTGGGTGCCCCCCCCCCGACCCCTGGGTCCCTCACCAGGCCGCGCAGTCGCTCCTCCAGGAGGCGGTTGAGCCGCTGGGAATTGGCGTAGTCATCCTGGAGCCTGCGGGGGACACCCAACTGGGGGGACTGGGAGAACTGGGAGGCCTGGAGAAGGGGACTGGGAGCACTGGGGGGGCACGCTGAGGGGACTGGGAGGCCTGAAGAGGGGGACTGGGAGCACTGGGGGGGCACGCTGGGGGGACTGGGAGGCCTGGAGAAGGGGACTGGGAGCACTGGGGGGGCACACTGGGAGAACTGGGAGTCCTGGAGAGGGGGACTGGGAGCACTGGGGGGGCACGCTGGGGGGACTGGGAGGCCTGGAGAAGGGGACTGGGAGCACTGGGGGGGCACACTGGGAGAACTGGGAGCCCTGGAGAGGGGGACTGGGAGCACTGGGGGGGCACGCTGGGGGGGCTGGGAAAACTGGGAGCCCTGGAGAGGGGGACTGGGAGCACTGGGATCCCGGGGGGGTGGGGACTGGGAGCACTGGGGCACTGGAGGACCCCAACAGGGGCACGAGTCGAGGCCCCGCCCACCCCGGGGGTGTGTCCCTGACCAGGCCCGCCCCGTGGGCGTGTCCGACCAGGCCCCGCCCCTAACCTGTCCATCCGCTCCCGGAGGGCGTCGAGCTCCGCCCGCGCCGGGGGGGGCCGGGGGGGGCTGCGGGGGGGGGGGAGCAGCTTTGGAGCCCCAAAACTGACCCGGGACCCCCCAATACCTCCCCTGGGGCCCCCCCAAAACCTGCCCAGCCCCCCCAAACCTTTCCCCGTAACCCCCCCATACCTTTCCCCGTAACCCCCCCATACCTTTCCCCTGCCCGCCCCCCCCCGAATTGCCCCTGGGACCCCCCAAACCTGCCCCAGATCCCCCAAAACCCTCCCCAAGGGACCCCCCCCAAAAAAAAACCTCTGTCCCCCCCCCTCCCAAAACTCACCCCCTCGCTCCCCTGCCGCCTCCAGCCGGCTCCTGCTGGGGGGGGGAAGGTTAAGGGGGACCCAGGCACCTGGGTGCCCACCCGCCAAAGTCTCCCCAGGCACCTGGGTGCCCCCCCCACCCCCCCGAGGGGACCCAGGCACCTGGGTGCCCCCCCCAAAGTCTCCCGAGGCACCTGGGTGCCCCCCCCAAAGTCTCCCCAGAAATCCGGGTGCCCCCCCCCCAAAGTCTCCCCAGGAATCTGGGTGCCCCCCCCCAAAGTCTCCCCAGGAATCTGGGTCCCCCCCCAAATCTCCCCAGGGTACCCAGGAATCCGGGTGCCCCCCCCAAAGTCTCCGCAGGTACCTGGGTGCCCCCCCCACCCCCCCGGAGGGGACCCAGGCACCCGGGTGCCCCCCCCAAAGTCTCCCCAAGCAGCTGGGTGTCACCCCCCCCCCCCAAGGGGACGCGGGTGCTCCATACCTGCCCCCCATCTTCCTCCTCCTCCTCCTCTTCCTCGTCCATCCCCCCCCCGGGGGGGCCGTGCGCCCCCCCCCCCCCAGGCAGAGCCCCCTGGGGGGTGAGGGACCCCGACGACGACGACCTTCGGGGGGACCCGGGGCTGGGGGGCTCCTGCGGCACCCGGGGGGGGCCCGACAGCTGGGGGGGGGGCCCCGACCCCCGGGGGGGCCACCCCAGGGCCTGGAGGTGAGCGGGGCTCAGCACCCGCCGCGTCAGCTCGTCCAAGAAGCGGGAGAAGCGGGGACCCCCCCGGGGCCCCCCCACCGCCTCCAGGGAGCGCCAGCGGCGGGGGGGCCCCCCCCGGCCCCCCGGCCCCCCCAGCCCCTCCTGGCTACGGCTCTGCCCCCGCCGCAGCCCCCCCCCCCCGGCCCCCGGGGTCCCCCCCGGCTCCCCGAGGTTTTCGGGTCCCCCCCGGGGTCCCCGGCTGGGTCCCCGGCGCCGGGGGGGGCTGTAAGGGTGGGGGGCACTTTTGGGTGACACGGGGGGGGGGCCCGAAGGTCCCCGGGACGTCCCCGAGGGGCTCCAGGGGGTCCCCGAGCCCCCCGGCGACGTCCCCGGGGAGGCGGAGGTGGCTGGGCCCCCGGCGCCGGGGGGGGCTGTAAGGGTGGGGGGCGCCCTTGGGTGCCCCCGCCGTGTCCCCGAGGGTCCCCGCGATGTCCCCGAGACCCCCGGGGACGTCCCCGGGGTGCAGCCCCTCGTGGCTGCGGCTCAGCCCCCGGCGCAGGCGGGTGCCCGAGGGGCTGGCGGGGTCCCCGAATGTCCGCAGGGGGTCCCCGGGGGGGTCGGCGATGTCCCCGAGGGTCCCCGCAACGTCCCCGAGCCCCTCGGGGACGTCCCCGGGGTGACGGCCGCCACTCGGCCCCCGCCGCCGCCGGTGGGGGCCGTAGGGCTCCGAGACGACCCCGGGGGGGACGGCGACGTCCCCGAGGGTCCCCGCGATGTCCCCGAGACCCCCGGGGACGTCCCCGGGGTGCAGCCACTCGTGGCTGCGGCTCAGCCCCCGGCGCAGGCGGGTGCCCGGGGGCC
The DNA here is from genome assembly GCF_947461875.1 of Haliaeetus albicilla. Classification (NCBI taxonomy): domain Eukaryota; kingdom Metazoa; phylum Chordata; class Aves; order Accipitriformes; family Accipitridae; genus Haliaeetus; species Haliaeetus albicilla. The sequence goes on from NW_027212559.1 coordinate 60,551, forward strand.
TGGGGGGGTCCCCGAGTGTCGCCAGGGGGTCCCCGAACCCCAGGGGGTCCCTCAGGGCGTCCCCACGGGGCGAGCGGGGGGGACCCCCGTGGTGGCCTTCCCTCCCCCCAGAGGAGGAGGAGGAGGAGGAGGAGGAGGAGGGCGAGGGGGAGGAAGAGGGGGTGCCCGGGGGGGGCCCCGGGGGGGTGAAGAAACGTTCGAGCAGCTGCAGCTTCCCTGGGGGCACCGGCCCCCCCCCGAGCTCCCCCCGGGACCCCCCCCGGCCCGCGGCCCCCGGCGGGACGAGCGGTGCCGGAGGGGGGATCCCCGAGGGGCCCCCCCGCTCATCCCGGCCCCCCCGGGCCCCCCCCGGGCCCCCCCGGGACCTCCTGCTCCCTGAGCCGCTGCTGGGCAGCTCCGGCTCCGGGCCTCGATCCGGTTCCAGGCTTTGATCCGGTTCTGGGCGGATCCGGCTCCGGGTCTTGGATCCGGCTCCGGGTCTTTGATCCGGTTCAGGTCTTTGATCCGGTTTTGGTCCCTGATCCGGTTCTGGACTTTGATCCGGTTCCGGACTTTGATGCAGTTCTGCTCTTTGATCCGGCTCCGGGTCTTGATCCGGTTCTGGTTAGATCTGGCTCCGATCCCTGATCCGGTTCCGGTCCTTAATCTGGCGCCAGCCCTTAATCCAGTTCTGGTCTAATCCAGCTCCGGCCCCTGATCCAGTTCCGGTCCTTAATCCAGTTCTGCTCCCTGATCCGGTTCTGGCCCCTGATCCAGTTCCAGTCCTTAATCCAGTTCCAGTCTAATCCGTTTCTGGTCCCTGATCCGGTTCTGGCCCCTGATCCAGTTCTGGTCCCTGATCCGGTTCCGGTCCAATCCGGTTCTGGTCCCTGATCCGGTTCTGGTCCCTGATCCGGTTCCGGGCCTTGATCCAGTTCCGCTCCCGGCTCCGGCTCCAGTCCCTGCCCCGGTTCGGGCTCCGGCTTTTATACTGGCCCCGCCAATGACGTCAGCTGCCCACGTGACACCCCCCCCGGGTCCACATCCCCCCCCAACTCCCCCCCATCCCACTGGAACTGGTGGCACTGGGGACACTGGGATGGGCCGTACTGGGGACACTGCAGACACTGGCACGGCTTAGACTGGTGGCACCGGCACTGGTTTCTCTGCCTTGACTGGTTGTACTGTTATACTGGTGCTGGTTGTACTGGTGTCCCTGGCGCTGGCTGTACTGGTGGCACTGGTGTCCCTGGTGCTGGTTGTACTGGTGTCCCTGCCAGTAGCCGTACTGGTTGTACTGGTGCTGGCTGTAGAGGTTGGGTATACTGGTGCTGGCTGTACTGGGTATACTGGTGGTGGCTGTGCTGGTTATACTGGTGCTGGCTGTACTGGTTGTACTGGAGCTGCCTGTACTGCTGTCCGTGGTGCTGGCTGTACTGGTTATACTGCCACTGGCTGTACTGGTTATACTGGTACGCTTATCGCTGGCCATAGTGGTCGCACTGGTGCTGCCTGTACTGCTGTCCGTGGTGCTGGCTGTACTGGTTGTACGGGTGCTGGCTGTACTGGTGGTACTGGCGTGCCTAGTGCTGGTTGTATTGGTTATACTGACACTGGCTGTACTGGTGGTACTGGTGTCCCTGGTGCTGGCTGTACTGGTGGTACTGGTGTCCCTGGTGATGGCTGTATCGGTCACACGGGTGCTGCCTGTACTGGTGGCACTGGTGTCCCTGGCGCTGCCTGTACTGGTGGTACTGGTGTCCCTGGTGCTGCCTGTACTGGTGGCACTGGTGTCCCTGGCGCTGGCTGTACTGGTGGTACTGGTGTCCTGGTGCTGCCTGTACTGGTGGCACTGGTGTCCCTGGCGCTGGCTGTACTGGTGGTACTGGTGTCCCTGGTGCTGCCTGTACTGGTGGCACTGGTGTCCCTGGCGCTGGCTGTACTGGTCGGTACTGGTGTCCCTGGTGCTGCCTGTACTGGTGGCACTGGTGTCCCTGGCGCTGGCTGTACTGGTGGTACTGGTGTCCCTGGTGCTGCCTGTACTGGTGGCACTGGTGTCCCTGGCGCTGGCTGTACTGGTGGTACTGGTGTCCCTGGTGCTGGCTGTACTGGTGGTACTGGTGTCCCTGGTGCTGGCTGTATCGGTCACACGGGTGCTGCCTGTACTGGTGGTACTGGTGTCCCTGGTGCTGGCTATACTGGTGGTACTGGTGTCCCTGGTGCTGGCTGTATCGGTCACACGGGTGCTGCCTGTACTGGTGGTACTGGTGTCCCTGGTGCTGCCTGTACTGGTGGCACTGGTGTCCCTGGCGCTGGCTGTACTGGTGGTACTGGTGTCCCTGGTGCTGCCTGTACTGGTGGTACTGGTGTCCCTGGTGCTGGCTGTATCGGTCACACGGGTGCTGCCTGTACTGGTGGTACTGGTGTCCCTGGTGCTGGCTGTACTGGTGGTACTGGTGTCCCTGGTGCTGGCTGTATCGGTCACACGGGTGCTGCCTGTACTGGTGGTACTGGTGTCCCTGGCGCTGCCTGTACTGGTGGTACTGGTGTCCCTGGTGCTGCCTGTACTGGTGGCACTGGTGTCCCTGGCGCTGCCTGTACTGGTGGTACTGGTGTCCCTGGCGCTGCCTGTACTGGTGGTACTGGTGTCCCTGGTGCTGGCTGTATCGGTCACACGGGTGCTGCCTGTACTGGTGGTACTGGTGTCCCTGGTGCTGGCTGTACTGGTGGTGCTGGTGTCCCTGGTGCTGGCTGTATCGGTCACACGGGTGCTGCCTGTACTGGTGGTACTGGTGTCTCTGGCGCTGCCTGTACTGGTGGTACTGGTGTCCCTGGTGCTGCCTGTACTGGTGGCACTGGTGTCCCTGGCGCTGGCTGTACTGGTGGTACTGGTGTCCCTGGTGCTGCCTGTACTGGTGGCACTGGTGTCCCTGGCGCTGGCTGTACTGGTGGTACTAGTGTCCCTGGTGCTGCCTGTACTGGTGGCACTGGTGTCCCTGGCGCTGGCTGTACTGGTGGTACTGGTGTCCCTGGTGCTGCCTGTACTGGTGGTACTGGTGTCCCTGGTGCTGGCTGTATCGGTCACACGGGTGCTGCCTGTACTGGTGGTACTGGTGTCCCTGGTGCTGGCTATACTGGTGGTACTGGTGTCCCTGGTGCTGGCTGTATCGGTCACACGGGTGCTGCCTGTACTGGTGGTACTGGTGTCCCTGGTGCTGGCTGTACTGGTGGTACTGGTGTCCCTGGTGCTGGCTGTATCGGTCACACGGGTGCTGCCTGTACTGGTGGTACTGGTGTCTCTGGCGCTGGCTGTACTGGTGGTACTGGTGTCCCTGGTGCTGCCTGTACTGGTGGCACTGGTGTCCCTGGCGCTGGCTGTACTGGTGGTACTGGTGTCCCTGGTGCTGCCTGTACTGGTGGCACTGGTGTCCCTGGCGCTGGCTGTACTGGTGGTACTGGTGTCCCTGGTGCTGCCTGTACTGGTGGCACTGGTGTCCCTGGCGCTGGCTGTACTGGTGGTACTGGTGTCCCTGGTGCTGCCTGTACTGGTGGTACTGGTGTCCCTGGTGCTGGCTGTATCGGTCACACGGGTGCTGCCTGTACTGGTGGTACTGGTGTCCCTGGTGCTGGCTGTACTGGTGGTACTGGTGTCCCTGGTGCTGGCTGTATCGGTCACACGGGTGCTGCCTGTACTGGTGGCACTGGTGTCCCTGGCGCTGGCTGTACTGGTGGTACTGGTGTCCCTGGTGCTGCCTGTACTGGTGGCACTGGTGTCCCTGGCGCTGGCTGTACTGGTGGTACTGGTGTCCCTGGTGCTGCCTGTACTGGTGGCACTGGTGTCCCTGGCGCTGGCTGTACTGGTGGTACTGGTGTCCCTGGTGCTGCCTGTACTGGTGGTACTGGTGTCCCTGGCGCTGGCTGTACTGGTTGTCCTGCTGCCGGCTGTACTGGTGCCCCTCCCCCCCCGCCCAGTCCCCCCCAGTCAGGCCAAGGGCGGGCTGAGGTCGCTCCCAGTCGATACTGGGAGGCTCCCAGTCCGGCCCCGAGGCCCTTTCCATGAGGCACCCACCGGGGGGGAGGGGCCCGGACGCCTGGGTCCACTTTGGGGGGGGGGGTGTCGTGACCTCTGACCCCTGACACCCCGAGACCCCCCCGAAACCTCCCAGCTACCCCCCCCATCCCCCCACTGGTCTCCCTGGGGGGGACACCCCAAAATTCTCGGGGGGGCTGCTGGGGGGGGCGGGGGTCTCCAGGTCTGATGCGGGGGGCAGGGGGCGGTTTTGGGGTGCTGGGGGGCACCTTTGGGGAGGGGCGTGTTTTGGGGGGGCTGGGAGGGGTTTGGGGGCTCCCCCCCCGGTGGCCGCTTACGCAAATGGCGTAGCTCCGCCCCCTCGTCCGGCGCCGGGAATACGGCCACCATAGAGAGGAGGCCGCCCGCGCCGGCTAGAGCGCCGCCGCCGCCATTTTGGTTGCGGGCGGGTGACGCCGCGTTCCGGCCCCGCCCACTTAAGGGAGAGTGGGCGGGGGAAGAAAAAGGCGGGTCCGTACCCCGACGTGCCCGGGACGTGGTGACGTCGCCTGGACTGGAGGCGGGATTCCCGTCGGAGATTGGCCGGCGTAGCTGCCAATCACTCAGGTGACGGCGGACGGGCCCGGCAGCGGCGGCGCAGCCCGAGGTGGGGCCGGGGGGGGGCGGTTATGGGGGGGGGGTCCCGGCTGGGGGGGGACGGGACGGACACGGTTGTGGGGTGTCCTGGTTGTGGGGGGGGCCAAGTTTGGGGGGGGGGCTGGTTATGGGGGGGCCCCGGTTATGGGGGGGACACGTACTGGGGTCGCGGGGGGGGCAAGTTATGGGGGGGGGCGGTTATTGGGGGTCCCGGGGGGGTTATGGGGGGTCCCGGCTGGGGGGGGGGGGGGCAAGTTGTGCGGGAGGGGCTGGTACTGGGCGGGGGGCAGTTATGGGGGGGACATTTACCGGGGGGGGGGGCATGACGGTTTTGGGGTGTCCTGGTTTTTTGGGGGGGGGCAGGTCTGGGGGTGGGCAGTGACGGCCAGTTTGGGAGGACCCCATGGGGTGGGGGGGGGGTCCAAGGTTGGGGCTGCGCCAGTTTGTACTGGGGGGGGAGGGGCTGGATTTGGGGGTGCAGGCCCCCCCCCGACCGCCCCTGCCCCCCCCAGGGCCGCCATGTCGTGAGGATGTTCAGCCTGGAGGAGTTCCCGGAGGAGCCCGGCTCCCCCCCCGCCTCCCCCTGGGGGGGTTCGCCCCCCCCCAGCCAGCCTGGCACCCCCACAGCAGGTGAGACCCCCCCTCCTCCTTTTATGGGGGGGGGGGGCTGTGTTTCCATCCCCCCCAGGGTGGGGGCACCCCATCATGGCAGGGCACCCTGGGGGGGGGGGAAGCACCCAAGCCCCCCCCCCTCTCCATTTTGGGGGGGGATTCACCCCAAATATCCCTCCTGGGTGGGGGGGGCTCCCCACAAACCCACTGTCACCCTTTTTTTGGGGGGGGACACCCCCCAAATATTTGGGAGGGCACCCCAAAACCTCTCATTACCCCCCCCACATGAGTGGAGCTT